>NW_017806002.1:257891-310629 GCF_001891065.2 Hippocampus comes
GACACCAACATACGACGATTCGAGGATACGAACGGCTCAGTTACCACAATTTCAAGGACTGCTTTGACGTGGTCACGTGGCACAAGAGAACAAGCTTAATTACTTCTACTACTGTTTTTCATCCGATTGTTTCATATTTACGGCTTGCAAGTGCTTTTCATGACAATACTGACTTATGAATTACTGTCATGTGCCCTGCAATTGACATGTAAGTAACCCAATCCTGCGTGTGACCAACTTTCAAAATTATTTGGGATAGACTCCACGCATGCATGCTAGAGGTTAATTGAAAGCTCTAAATTGTTCTAAGGAGTGATTGTGAATGCTTGTTTGTGACCCTACTGAGGATAAAAGGATTATAAAATGGATGGATGGAATGCACTCTCTAGTGTTTGCGGTGAAGGTGGAAGTCACGGTCAAAATGAATGAAACACTGGAAAAAGTTTGTAATTTTTTTAAGCAAAAGAACAAAAAAGGATTTGGTTTATGTAGAAACAAACAAATGTTTGGCAAATGTATAGTTCCCTCCCCTGCAAAGAGTTAAAGCTTTAAAAAAAATACCCTGCACCCACATTCTGCAGAATAAGGAAAACTGGTGACCGCTCTCTCTCTCTCTCACACGCACACACACGCACGCACACACACACACACTCTTGCACTCAGCGCGTGCACACACAATATATATATGTATATGTGTTTGTGTATATGTGTATTCTGACATTTTGTATATATTAACTTGTGTTAAGGTTCAGTATTTGCCACAACACAGCATTTAGGTGCGTGACTGCTCTTTTTTTTTCTCTCCCAAAATCCCATGACCGGTAAATAAATCAAAGGAGTCAAAGCAAAAATGAACAAACGTAAGGGGAGAGAAAAACCAAAATGGAACCAAAGCAACAAACATAAGTCCTGCACAACGGCCATCGAGCTGTACAGCGCAGTGAAAACATAACTTACATATTAGCGCTTTTTTTTCCTCCTTTTTTTTTTGACACGTACAGTCGTGATCAAGGCACAAGGATCTTCTACAAGTCATTTTTCTTCATCATCGTCATTGTCTTCTTCAATATAGTTGTACAAAATACATTTTACAGTCTGTACAGGAATAATAGTCCGGCAGTAACATAAAAACGTGAAGCCAGGGGCGGGCGTTGGTAAGGTAGGGGGAATGAGTGAATGAAGGCAGGAGGTGTGGGTGGGGCTGTCCTTTTTTTATTTGTGTACACACACACACACACACACACACACGCACACGCACGCGCGCACACACACACACACACACCAACTGTGTATATTTATCTTGGACTTTTTTTTTTTTATTCTGATTTGCTTCTGTCCTTCCTCCATGAAAATTGTGGAGTCCCATCAGTCCACCCCCATGCAACCCACCTCCACCCTCACAGCCCAAAATGCTCAGTTTCTCTCATCTTATCCAGCTCTTGATTGTTACTCAGCACACAGCGAATAAAACTCAAACTGACTATTGGATTGGGCCTTTCGGAGACATTAAAACTGTAGTGTTTTGTGGATGTGTCCTTGGGTCCCTATGTCTTCTTCCTGAATTACGGTTGCCAACTGGGCTCATGGTCCTGGGCGGGGATTAGGGAGCAAAGGAATCCAAAAGGCAGGGAGTGGGAGACAGTGAGCGGGTGGTCTTGTGGGAGTCGTCAACATCACAAGAGCTCGTACTGCCGTAGGTGCATCCTCTGGATGATGTCGCGACAGTCGCTGAAGACGCGCCGGATGTTTTCAGTGTCTACGGCGCAGGTGAAGTGGGGGTAACAGTAATGGCGTCCGTCCCCGCTGGCTGTGCTGATCCTCTGTGGGCAGGGAAAAGTGGTTAAAGAAACACTCGGTGTCAATTGTGCAAATTTAGGACACTTTATTACATTTCCCCGCAATGAGCCATCACCTTATTGTGGTGTCCCAATGACCCAATGAGTACAGTTGTCTGGGGCTTTAGGCCCCTGGCAAGAGTCTTAAAAAGGTCCTTGGTGAGTAACCAGACAAAGTACACTTCACACAACACCTATGATGTTTGGCAAAAATGTACATAGTTTTTCCGAGCCTGGACGCGGGTGACCGAGGCCCCCCTGTGTAGAGAGGTCTGGAGGTGAGGCTCGCTGGCAAGGGCCTGATGGACAGGCCTGCACCCATGGGGCCCGGCTGGGTTCAGCCTGAAAGGACAATGTGGGTCACTCTTCCCATGGGCTCACCACCTCTGGGAGGGGCCAAACGCGGGCCGTACACTGTAATGTCTGACCAAACCACTGTCACTGTTGCTCTACCTTCTAATGCATTGCCATATTACCTCAAGGATTCTGTTCCCCGTTAAAACAGCATTTCACTCTCTCTTGAGTATAGTTTCAGGACTCCTGTTAATGACAACTGGTCATGAACTCTGACTCTGGTTCAGTTAAACTCTCCTGGCTGTCAGTGGACCGGCTTTGTTTAAGCGACAGACCAGAGCTGTGGCCGTAATGTGGACCGTTTCTGTCGTGGCAGCAACCCTCGAACCCGTTGGTGAACACCAGCGGTGAGGGATGCCATCGGGCTGAAGGAAGAGTCCTATTGCTCTTTTTTGGCCTGTGGGACTCTGGAGGCAGCTGATGGGGGTACCGGCTGGCCAAACAAAACACAGGTAGGAGTTCGGTGAGGCCACGGAGAACGACTGAGATGGCTTTGAGACAATTCTAGTCCACCATCTGGCATCTCAGGAGGCGGAAGCAGTGCACCATCAACACGGTGTATAGTGAGGATGGGGTACTGCTAATCTTGACTCAAGACTCAAGGACTTTTTATGAAACCAATCAGATTCAAAATTTCATGTCAGTTTATTCTTTATCCTCTAATTGTTTGGTCGCAGCAGAACCTGTTCCAGTCAAGCAAAATGTGTGTTGCAATCTGCACACATACATTTAATAACTATCATCTTAGGTGAGTAGATTTAGATTTGTTATCCTTTTGTCACGTTATTTGATAAAAATGAATTCTAAACTACTCCAAGTAATGGATGTGACATAAATGAATTCTATTATATTGTGTTTATCGACATGATTGATAGTTTCTATAATTACAATTTAATAGAGGTGGTATTAAGCCCCTCTGAATGCCTAGGAACCAAATGCCAAGAATGTGGAAAAGTGAAGTACTGTGAATACTTTTCAGATGCACTATACTTCTTGATCATGGTTCTTTTTGACAAAAGCACACCACGGATATGCTATTAAAAGACCTGAGAATTTTCATAAAGTGTGGAAAAATGCATGCGCCCTTTAAATAAGATCAGTCCAATTTTACATCATATCAGAAGATGGTAGCGTCTTGCTGTACTGTTAAGTCACCTTCCATCAGAAGGTTATGAAGAGAGCACAAATGCATGAGTTTCATAACAACGCTAATGCATTGAAATGTGTCAAAAATCTTATTCCGTCTGACCAGATAACAGTAAATTCAAACAAAAAAAGCGTTGGCAGGTGGAAGACAATGAAGGTGAGTGAAGCTACTTCCAACAGGTAAAACCTGAAGTGTGAACATACCAGAAACTCATCCCGTATGAAGTATTTTGCCCTCGTGACGCGTGGATCTTCGCCCGGCTCGGGTACTGCTGTTGGACAATAAAGCCACAATCATTCGTGTTAGCTGAACACTGTCCACACCAGTCTTATTTAACAGGCTTATTGGTGAGTTTACTTTACCAAAGGGAAATCGTTTTAAATCAAACGACTGTTACTACGCAACACAATGCAGGATCCTGAAGATTTGGAAGACAGATTCATCTTGCCTGTACTCTTATTTGTGGAATACATTAATTCACCTTATTTTTTACAGAAGAACTTATTTAAAAAGCATTAATCCATTTTTCCTAATCTGTATGGATCGTGTTCGACTTTAGATGTTTCACTGTAAATTATACTTGGCTCTAAAGAAGAAAACCCCAATTGTTCCATATCGCCGCATTTTTGCATTCAACTCTATTTAGTTTTATGAACAATGTTCTAACTGTCTCTTACCATCGTCAGGTGTCGTGTAGCGTGCAAATTCAGGAAAATAGTCCTCAATTTTGGACTTCCCTGCCAAGACCTTCTCTGCGAGGAGGTCCTGTTTGTTCAGGAAGAGAATGACGGAGATGGTCCGTAGCCACCTGCCGAGAGAGGGAAACAGCAAACAACATGATTTTTGTTTTGTTTTTTTTAAATCAAAGACTTCATAAAGTACAGTTGGGTCAACTTATGCAATGTAAAGTATCAAGACCTGTTGTTCCAAATATTCTTGAAAAGATTGAGGGCCTCCTGTAGTCTGTTGGTCTGATTGTCCTCTCTGATCACCATGTTGTAGCTGCTACTCGCCACCACAAAAATGATAGCCGTCACGTCTGGAACCAGAAAAATAAAACAAATAGATCACAAACCCAGCGATTAAAGGGTTGTGGAATGACGGTGAAGGCAAGCGACAATGTTACCGTTAAAACACTGGATCCATTTTCGACGCTCGTCTCTCTGACCACCTACATCAAACATACTGGCGGGGGGAAAAAGCTGACTTTACTCTCAACAAATCTGATTTGATTGTGTCAATTCTTTTCAACTGTTTGATTATGTCTTGTTTCTTTCGCAATCAAGTTAGTGTGAGTAGTTCTACCCTTCTTTTTTCCAAAATGTGTACTCACTGAAAATTGACTTTGTCTATTTGAAATCTTGTCTCAAAGATGCCGGACGTCAGCACTCTGCATCTCAGCAGGTCCTGAAACACAGCAACATTGTAACAAGTTGAAAAGATGATTTGAAAAATAACTTCTAAAATGCCACTTCAAGTATTGTTTAAATGCAATGGGGCAAATCTTACAATTCCAAACACTAGTTCCACAATTAGTGGGCAGTGGTCATCATTTACTCCGGCTTCCTCCCATATTCCAAAAACATGCGTGTTAGGCTCATTGAAAACTCCATTGGTGTGAAAGTGAGTGCGAGCGTCTGTGTGTCTCTATGACCCCTTTTCCACCCCAAAAAAACAAACAAACTTGGTGCTTGTTCGGCGCCAGGGCCAGTGCTGTACTTAGTTGGTGCTTAACAACTTCTTTCGAAGAACGTGTTTGGTTTTCCACAGGCAAAGAGCCAAGTAGGAGCTACGTCATTACGTCAGCGCAAAGCGTCCAAACGTCACTGCATACGTCGACGTTTACCCAAGAGTGCCTGCGCTATTAATAATAATAACAATAATAACAGTGATGCACTGTTAGCATTTGCTAGATGATTGCGAGGATGTCTGCAAATCAGAGATCGCATGCTATCTGGGCACATCCACGAATGCTCTTCTGGTGGGACACAATTGTGCCGGCGTTCACCACTCAACAGTTTCTGCAAAATGTCCAAATATCCAGGGAGTCTACTCTTATACATCTGCGATCATCATGATAACCCCGCCCCCCGACGTTGTTGGTGCCAGAATCTGGACCAACAAATAATTGGGGCCAGCTTAAGCACCATATTATTTATATATATATATATATATATATACACACACACACACACACACACACACACACACACACACACACATATATATATATATATATGCAAATACATACATAAATACATACGCACATACATACATGAACATATGAACATGCATGCCTTTGCTAAAAAAAGGTTGGGAAACATAGCAGGATGGCCGCTGTTTGAAGAAATTGGGTATTTAAGAGTGCAAAAATACCCTATTGATCCTTTAAATAACAACTGTTGCCCTTTTTCAACATTCTTACTGAATTAATGAAATAAATCGTTACTTGTCGTTCGATTCAACAATTGCAAATATTAAATATTGATGGTAATCTCACCTGGTCAGTTGGCGTGTAGTCATGTTGTCGAACCACATCGACCCGGTCTAAGAAGCTGCAAGAAAGAGAGCAAAGACAATGGATATTTCATTTGACGGAAAATCTACTGACCATGTTGACAACAGCAAGAGGATGCCCCTTTTCATGATGACCACCAGGGGGCGTTTGCTGTAATTCACAGTGAGATCAGAGGCACCCGCTCTGAGTCACCAGCAGCGCTTCAGCGTCAGAGCAAAGAGAAAAGTCAATGGAGCCGCTGGAGTAAGAGTGCGCGTGTGTTTTGTGGGTGTGTGTACTTTATGAGCCAGGGGTAGGTATGCATGCCTACAATGAATTTAGAATGGCGCCTACCCAGGAATGTGCCACAGAATGTGTGTTAACTCCTTTGACAAGGCGGCGGCTGTTCAGAGACAACGACGACAGCAGTTGCACTAATCGGGCCGGGAGAGATACTGCTGACGAATAAGAGTGCAAAGAAAAAGCCAAACATCAAGTTAATAATCTTGTGAATGTATCCTACCTCCCCGGGAAAAACTATTGTAACATGAAGGAAAACATCCGTCTCAATGCCATCCCGATGCCTGCTGTTCTTCCAGTTAAGAAAAAGGGTCATGACCACCATTTTTGGGGGCAGGTATGCTGAGGTAAACAGGAATGTGGCAGGCAGCGGTGAAATGTGACAAGAGGGTTGCAGGTAGCACACTCGGAAGAAGTCGAGTGAGGGGGTGCTAGGTTAGCCTCGGCTAGCTACTGACCCCCACACCTGAGAGCAGCGGCATTCCAACATTCAATAAAAATCGTATCTTGATGTTTTTTTTTTTTTAAACAAAAAGAATTAAATCCAAATATACTGTACTATAAAATACAATATAATGTACGTTACTGTAAAAGACAACGGAATTGTACTCAACAAACGTAATGTAGTGGAGTAAAACAAACAGGTCACTGTAAAATGATGCACAGCTGGAACATTTAATTAGGTGATTCTTTTGTTTACCACTAGAGGGAGCGCGTATCACATTGGTCGTACTTGCACCACAGTTTGACAACCACAGAACTGGTCAAAGAATCCCATGCTAGATGAGCAACAAAGAACACCTCTCCGTCAAGTATGTTTGTACTTGAATTGGAGCCGATCCCATCACACTTTTGACAAGAGAAGTGGGGTACCCCCTGGACTGGTTGCATGGAGCACAAATAGACCACCACCACATATATATATATATATATATATATAAACCTATGGAAACTTTTAGGATTGTTAATGTACCTAACATGCATGTTTTTTGAATATGGGACCTGTGATGAAGCCCAGACAGAATTTGTAAACAGAAGACAGGAAGGCAAAAGCTCAGATTGGAACCCAGAACCTCAGATTGTGAAGCAAGCATGCCAACCCTGAGCGCGCTGTGTGCTGCCGCGAAAGAACAAACACGATAAAAGCAGCCGGAAAGAAGACACACACATACACATACAAAAAAAGAAGAGGCTCAGCCTCCTTCTGCATTCTTGTTTATCCCAGCCCACACACATGCAGGACAAACACACCTCTCTATTTCCTCTTCTTAACGATTTTTCCTATTAATATCAATATTAGAATCACGGCAGCTGCAGTAAAATAACCATTGAATTGAAACCACAATTAATAAGTCAAATATACTGTACGTGCCAATAAAAGTTGAGTAAACCTCTGACAGAAACAAAAAGGGAGGTGGGGAAAAAGTGACTCATTTAAAAAAAAATTACGTTGTTAATTTGTCAATTGATAAAAGAAATATATAGAATCAATATACATATTCTATTAGAAATAATGAATATATCAATCATAAAATTCAGAAAACAAGTGTGAACATTTTAATCGTAATTATATTAATTAGGGGTTCTAGGAAGGTGTCAACATTGATTCCACTTTAAAGTGTAAATCTCATAAGGACAATGCAACAATGTAGAATGGAAGTAAGCAGTCTTTTATTTCGTAGGCTGTCATTCAAAGGAAATTTGACTGACAATCATTTGAGAAATAAAAAGATTTTGATAATAGACGCGCGCGCGCACACACACACACCACACACACACACACACACACACGGCCTGTGTGTGTGTGAGAGAGAGAGAGAGAGAGAGAGAGAGAGAGAGAGAGAGAGAGAGAGAGAGAGAGAGAGAGAAACAGACAGACAGACAGAAAAAGACAAGAGAGCGAGAGACAGGAGAGCAAGGGAGAAAGAAGTAAAGAAAATAGAGAGGTGGTTGTGTCTAACATTACAGCGCAGCTCCAAAAATAGCTCCCTGGCGCCCTGGCCTCCAGCTTGGTTGTCATAGCGACAGAACCACACGCTATAAATAGACAATCGGCTCCAAATCTTGTGCGACTGGAGTGAGGCCAGCGAGAGGGAGAGACGGGACGAGAACAGGAATGGCGGATAGGGGAAGAAGAATGGAAAGGAGGGAAGCAGCAAAAGCGGCTAATGCTGCACAAATACATAGACAAGAAGAAACAAGATAATAGAAGGGAATATCTGTGTATACAGTACAAGGTCTGGTTTAGGGGATAGAGGCCAAGTCCATCCTCTCTCCTTGCTAGCATGCTGCATCACAGGCACAGGCTGGATTGAAACTACCCAGAGTACCCATTTCTACCTTAATGCCAATATCTTTTTTTTTTCTTTATGCACTGACATTTCAAAGTGACACAAAAAACAAAACAAAAGAAACAACCCACATGTGCAGACATCCAAATTGCATGGAAATAAATCGAAAACATCAAACCTGGAGAGTGGCAACATAGAATAAAATATGACATAGCATTTACTGTAAAATCCTGAAAAAAGTGTGCCTCTGTTGTATGCAAATTTGCAAATTTATTTTTAAAAAATAGATAACTCATATTTTTGTTTGTGTTTTTCTAAACAAAAAAAGTACTATAAAAATACCTTTGAAGCACCGGATTGACAAGCAGTACTGTTCAGAGTAGGATAAGCAGTACTGTTAAGAGTAGAAGTATTGTTAAAATCTTAACGATACCCTTCCCTGTATGAATGAAGATTCCAAATGTATAAATCAAGTGTACATGCTTTCAAATCCAGGTTAAAAGCTATGTTCTTTTCCCATACATATGATTAAGGTCTTTCAAAGTATCTTTAATATAATGTTTTCCCAAAATCTTGTTCTTGCACGATAAATACTTTAGTAAGCGTTTTTTTTTTTTAAAGTTTGACTAGTAAATCTCCAACTCTGTTTGCAATCGCTTTTAAATGTACTTTTAATTCCAGTATATGAAGCATAATGAGTTACATTGTGTATGAACGGTGTTAGAAATCAGTAATTCGATTTTATTTTTTACAAGCCCTTGGTACTGCCAAGGTACTGGTAAACGTCTAAACAATGTGGAAAATGTTTGTATAAAACACAATGTCAAAAAAGGACACCGTTGCCACTGCTGTGAAACACTGCGACTGTGCCCGCTGAATGCACTGAAACCATTACGCACTCAACTGGCACTCAAATACCACTAAGTCTAGCATCTTTGTTGTGTCAACACATCCCTACATGTTTGAGGTGCAAAAATATAACCACATTAAACCTCTGGTGGTTGGAACATATCCTGCCGAGTTGTCACAGAGTTTTCCCACACACCGAAAGGCGCTAGCCAAAAGTTAGCTCACAAGCTAACAGGCTTTGGGAGGCTTGCTCGTCCATGGGGTCAACTTCTCACTTGGTGTTGTGTTAATGACACAACACCAAGCGAGGCGGTCGATCCACATCACAGACACTTCAGGAAAAGTCGACCATTTATAAAATATGGAGGCACACGTCATCAGGTTCATGGCTAACATTACTTAACAGATATTTCTCTTCACACCGGCACCGTTCCAAGTCCTCCTCTCTCCGTGTACCCCTCATCGCCTGGCACAAATTCCTCTGCGTCGCCCACTCCATCTCCATCCTCGACACTCCTTTTCATTCCCTGTTCACCCCCAGCTACATTAATTCACTCTCAAATTGTTATTTGAGCACGTAGTCCCTGCTAATTATATACTTACAATGCTTTGCGTTCCAACATATTTTGATAGTTTGAATAACAAAAAAGAACATTTGGGATTTTAAATAACACTGAGATGTAAATTTCAATAAATTGATCTATAAATTGTGGCATCCAGAGAAGATGCATTTTCAAACTTGTCTATGCTTTCACTGTACTTTAGAATTCCAGCAGGTGTTCTTTTTGTGTTGTTTGTACAAACAAGGGTGTATTTACGTCACTGATCGGTGTATTTCAATTACATCAAGTTTGCATTAACGGGGTATAACGATCCACGTGTTTGTGCGCAGATATCCGATACCCATTGGATTTTTATCCACATTTGGAATAGGCTTGATACCTATGTGAAGATATCCCTTTACATGTGTTTTATTTCTATTTTTGTTGCCTTGATGTCCCAATTGTGACACCTGAGCGCAAAAAAAAAAAAAAAAATGACAACAATAATAATAATAATAATAAAACTGTCACTTGAATCGCTTTAAATCCAGCCTAAAATCTGTGAGGGATTTAGAATTCTTTTTTTCAGGATTTTGGACAAGAACAACTTAAGTTTAACCATCTTTTGGGTAACTGAACAAAAGCTAGTTACTGGAGCAGGAGAACTCTAATATGACAAAAATGACAAAGCCTTTTAGAACATTGGTCTGAACCGAATGAGCATTGTACAGGTATTTGATAATCACCACCTTGAGAACACCAACAGAAATGAACAGACTGTCTAGAAGTAATCGACTAAGTCAAGAAAGTGTTGCAAAATGAAGTGAAGGGCAAGCCTAAGTAGGCCAATCTGAGTCAAAATCAGTGCGAGTGGGAAAAAATTGGGGGTGCGTGACAGCTCCCATGTTGATCAAGGGCGGATGTGTTCATCTAACGGCAACAACCTTCCATCAATAACACCGAGTTTGTCCCTCTCAGGACACACTCGCTCCCTCTTTCTCCTCCTGAAGCCCGCCTGAGCTGAAAATAGCTCTCCCCTCGCTCGTTCGCTCTGCTTCTCCGTTTACATAAGTACACAGAAGGAGGGGTGGGGAGCACACTTCCGGTCTGGCCACCCAGCCCAACATCGGATCCATACAATGGAGAGGAGGAGGAGGAGGCGGAGGAAGAGGAGAGAAGGACGACACAAGACGGAGGAAGAGGAGCAAGGGGAGTGGAGAATTTGGGACTTTATACTGAGCACTGTTTCACTTTTAGATTAAAGCACAAACAAGACATCTGTAAAGTAAGGGTGGGGGGGAACTGAAATAAAAAAGGATTCGCGCACACAGATACAAGTGACTTGACTTTTGAGACGTGAGCTGTTAACTAAAATGTAAAAAAAATTGAAAATTAATTATTTTATTGTTAAAATGAACTATTTTACATGCACACACAATAATCACAGGGATTTTTTTATTTGCAGTAATCCTACAGCACTTGATGTTTCCTCTCCATGATGTGTTTTGTCAGACTTTGGTTTTGTTTTCTTCTATTTTAGTTTCATTTCACTTTTGGAAGTCAACCAGCTTCACAGAACAGACAGTGCTCAAAACACATCCCTGGTGGAGGAAATCACACGCTTAAAGGTGGCATCAATCCTTTCCATTGGCACAGTTTTTTGACAATCTTTTTGGACGAACCTCTGCGGCCGTGCAACGCAGACAAGGACGCGCAAAACACACAAGAGGAACGGAAATTGCCAACCTTGCGTGTGTACACTGTGAGCCTCCGCCCTCAATGTGCTTCATGTGACCAGCGCATGCTCTCATGGGCAGCACAGAGCGGAAACATTTCATTAGCGAATTGTCAAAAGAGGGTAATAAGAGACATAACTGTGACTGTAATATTGTGTAACCCGTTTGTGTAATACGTCTTCAAAGTGTAGAGTGACAAAATAAAAGTGAAGCCAGTGAATAAGTTCCAGAGAGCATGATTCAGCATGTCACATAAACATCCATCCATCCATTTTTATATAGTGCTTGTCCTCACGAAGGTTGCGGGTGGCCCGTACCCTATCTCACAAGACTTTTGGCAAGAGGAGGGATACAGTCTGGACTGGGTCTCACCCAAATGCAAGCTCCATAAATACACTTAAAGACCCTGTAAACTCTCAAACTCAACATATGTGGGGGCTGCTGGAGATAGTCTGTGAGTGTCTAGGCCGCATGAAGTATCCCACAAAAAAGGGGCTCAAGTATTCAAAAAAAAAAAGTACAATGAATGCAATCCTCTCAATCTTTATTGACAGTTCAGAACTTTAACAGTTCCTCAGAACGTGAAAAAGATTGGTGACTTGGTCCTTTCTCGCATCTCCCCGGTACTTTGCATACTCCGCAGCATGTCATGTTGAGTCATGATCATTTCTTTCTCATTGCATTCAAGACATGCTGCGGTGACCGTGGGCTCAACAAAAAATATTCCATCTCCTAATTTTCTTGAAACTGGCTGCTCAACTCCAACTAAGACATGACTGGGACTGGGTGACATGTTATCTTTCCTTCCCTTCCGCCTGCTGTCGCTTCAGAATTACATTTTGCCAAAAGCTGTCATGAGCATGAGCTTTTGTAACCTTTAGTGATTTAATTAAAAACAAACAAACAAAAAAAAACAAAGGGGCAGCGACACTGCATGTGACTTGACTTTTGTGACGATGACAACCTGGGCGGAGCTAGGGGGTTGTGATGAGGCGAGCGGCAACTACTGAATAAAAGTGAGTGTCCATAAAGCGACCCAATTCTTTATATAAATGTGTGAACGATTTATCTGTGTGTAATGCATAATTCTTAGTTGATCAGAAAGTCTTTGTTATTGGGTGGATGGAAACCCTTTGTCTATTTTTAACTAAAACTGAGGAAAAACTACACTAAAACCTTGTGGGTTATTTGTCGAGTAAAACCTTTTTGAGTTTTCGTTGACTAAAACTATCATGAATAGCAATGACTAAAATGTGACCAAAAAAAAAATATATATCAGCATTTTTGCCCAAAAGACTAAGTCCAAATCGTCTGCCAAAAACAACACTGATGGCAAACTGAACTAACTGAACTGCTTGGTGGAAAGGAGTCTTATGTTGATGAATAGTTGTCACCTTTTCGCTCGGACAAACTAGTCCAAACAAACAGTCCATCATAGTCAAGGTGGCACCGCACTCATGGCCGTACTAATGAACCTTGACTTCACGCTTATGCAAACCAGGCAGCCAAACACATTGCAGTGCGTAGGTGGAGTGGAAGTTGTGCAGAAGCAAAACTTACTACTGCGCACAATCGATGAGCTGATATTCATTGGACCGTTCCCAGCAGGCCCGCACGCCGTCGTCCTGCCAGAGGATCTTTGAGTGGTCATAAAACTCCTGTAAAGAGAGAGGGAGAATAAAAGAAAGAGGGTCTGGATCAATGAGGTGAAAATGACTGCAAGCAGGGTTGACATTGTAGGGCCCCATATTTAGACTTATTAGACAGAGGCTGCGTCCATCTGAGTCTGGAGCCAATGGGAGAGGAGCGGGGCTCTGGCAGCGGCAGGAAGCAAAACAGTTCATTGGGTTCATGAAGAAACCAAGAGCTTTGTGCTGACACAAAGCTGGGCTGTCACTGAGGAAGGGTCTATCTCTTCGCGATGATCTTTAGATGCTCACTTACGATGCGGGGGCAGCACAATTAAGCCATTTTGAGCCCAAGCACTCGTGTGCAAAAAAAAAGACTATGATTAAAGGCACTTTTTGCAAGTGTGGCAGTATTCTTCGCCATGTACTGGCAATACTACGGTTCCCCAATATACAACTACGACAAAAGTACCACGATACCTTACATTAAAAACATGTTAATTGATACCACACATTTTTACTTGAGGTACTTCTGCACCGTTTGGCAGAAAGTGAATGTGTCTCGGATGAACTTCTCAAAAGCCAGATGAGCAACCAGGCTTTGCCGTGTTAAGTCTCTAGCAGAACAACGGCATGGCATGTGTCGGGGGGACATCACCTGAAGCAGCTAAGGAAGACATAAATCTCATCTTAAAATAGGCTACAACTCCGAGTTGAAGTTTAGTCAATAAAAATAACAACTTATTAAAAAAAAAAAAAGAACATTATACACAGCCTTCGTGGCAAAATGCTTGAGTATTTACTTACAATTATTGTTCTGGTTCACTGTCATTTCAATGTCAACCATGTCAGTAATAATTTCACTTAAGTTTGGCGCTAAGCGATTTTTCACCGTCTGAAAGCATCTGCTTGTTTTAAGAAGAAGAAAAAAAACCCATCTAAATTCTGTGCACTTTATCTCGCCGTCCCTCCCTCGCTTAAAAGCAGGGTCAACCGGTTCAACTGGTTTCCAGTAGGCCCTCAGGACATGCAAGGGGGGAAGCAGGGTGAGGGGGAATGGTGGGTGTGAGAGAGAGAGAGAGAGAGAGAGAGAGAGAGAGAGAGAGAGAGAGAGAGAGAGAGAGAGAGAGAGAGAGAGAGAGAGAGAGAGAGAGAGAGAGAGAGAGAGAGAGAAAGAAAGAGAGAAAAAGAGAGAGAAAGCGATAATCCAGCCCAATCTAATGGATCACTTCCGACACGCATTTGCCACAATACTGTAAATGTTGAAAGTTCAATTAAAAATGCTATTTTTTTTTAACCTCCTCGAACTCTCCACAATACATTTCACCGATCAGAAATTCAAGCATTGTAAAAGCGTTATCATTAGCTTTCCAGTTGAGACCCATCATCATAAAACCGCACAATACAATGACGTTGCAGACACGGCATCATCTTCGCCTTGCTTACACACCAACGTACGCACACATCAATGGAAACTATGCTCATGAGAACACGTATGACTCATTTGAATGCACTGGTGTTCAAACAATTTTTCCAGTACCAGCAGTGGTCAACTGTTTCTGGGGGGGGGAAAAAAAAGCCTCAAAAGTATGACAAATCCATCCTTCAAAATGCTTGACGTCGCAAACCAGAGGGAGACTTCAGCTCAGCCGACTGTGTTAAAAACAGTATCAATCTTTTTTTTCCTGTGATACAACCACACACAGAAAGGTACCAGTCACGGCAAAGAGGATAAATGCAAATAAAACTGAAGGACAAGAAATAGAATTTGATAACATACACAATATTTACCGGAATATTCTAGTTGCTTATTTTGCAACGCAATTCTGCAACGCAATTCTGTGGTAGCAGCACATTTTTATGTGCAGAGAAACAGCAGTGGCAGGCCTATTTTTTTATAGTTGCTACGTAACAGCTGTGGTATTAGAAGTAAATTAATCCTTTCGTGCACCCTGTAATCTGATAACATAATAAATGGTCCACTGTAGTAACCGCTGTCTCTGAAAGGGTTAAATTGGCTAGGTCCCCACACTGAAGGTTCAGGTAGCATAGCATGATATACATCGCTCGCTACAAATTTTCAGCTCTGTTCGTGTTCATTTTGTTTTTTGGTTGATCTGGTGTGGTTACACTGGAGATTAGTAAAATCTATTCGTCCAATCGATATAACGTTTGTCCTCAATAGGTTCGCAGTTGAGCCGAAGCCGATTTCAGGTTATTTGGACTGCAATAAAGGGGGTGTGTCCTGGACTAGTTCTGAACCAATCGCAGGTTTGGTCAAATTTCTTAAAACAAATCAGAGAAAAATACAGCTCTAGTATTGCACAATATTTTGGAATTCTAAAAATGCACCTCAATCAACACGCAAAATTTCTGAGAGAAACCAAATCCAAGAAATATGCTGTCCGCTGCAAAAGTCACACAGAACTTTAACTTCACTGATGATCTGATCTGGTTCATCCTTTTCGGGTAACCCATACAAATCATAAACAAGCCACCACGTGCTCTCGCTCGCAGGCACAGGTGTAAAACCGATGCTCACTGGAGGAATCCCTTAAATCCCTTAAGTGGTGTTTATAGGAGCTCTCAGGTGAGAAGACAGCCTCCACCAGCACCTATTAATTTGAGCATCACACACAGGGGAGAGACTGCCTGACTCACCTGTGGCACACCTGGTCTACGACCTGCATGCCATCACCACTTTGGAGAATCATTTTCAGATTTATTCTTTTATTTTTTTCTTGGCTCTGAAATGGAGGGTCGTAGGTTTGAGGCTTGCTCCACATTGCCATTAGTTTTAGGACACTTTGAGCGTTTGATTAAGTTTCCAGCATGTGATATGAATGGAGTGGTCATTTTCTTCTATGAAATAAAAATATTAAATTATACTCTATATTTTAAAACCCTTTTTCTACAAAGTGTGAACAAATAACGCCTCGAGCTTTGCGTCACAAATGTAGATATATGAGAATTTAATTTCTTGATTTGCATTTTTTGACAATACGCCCAGACTTTGGGGACACAGACGTTGCAAACTCTTCTCCTTGTCGTGCTTACAGAAGTGAAAGATTTGTTGAACATGTTACACAAATAATACACACTGTCAACAGCAGGAGCTTCTGATCGCTTCCTAATTTGCTGTCATTCCATGTCACATCACAATCACAGAGTCTGTGATCATCTTTGAGACATCTGGAAATGAGTCCTTTGTTGATTTCAATCGGGAGGACAGAAAAATAAAATGCTCAAATTCAGCCGATGTGTTAAACATGATTGTCGGCCTTCACCATTTTACGAGCAGAATGGGGAAGAAAAATATCTCTCAACACATCACACGCCACAGGATAAATGGCTCAGGATAATCGAACAATCTGGCCTTTGCTGAGTGAACGAAAACGGGGTAAATGCTCAAATTTGTCCCAATTATCGGTTTTGTAGCCCCGCTGGTTTGGTTGTGCTTACCGACGAAAACTCGAAATCCTTCTGGTTGATTTGGTGGAGGACGTAGTCGATGCGCGGCTGGTTAGCAGGGCAGGCAAGCTTGCACGGTGGCGTGAGTGTACTCATGGCGGACACGATGGTCTGGGTGGGGGACAGCCAAAGGTCATCTTTAGATTGAAATTCTCAACGTAGTCAACACGCTTGTCTTACCTCTATAGCTTCTTTAATGTTGTTTTTGATATCATGTATTTTCTGCTTTTTCTCCCTGTGACCAAAACACAAAACAATGTCATGATAATCTTCCCCAGTCACACAAAAACACAGTACATTTACTCCAATTCTAACGTCTTTTATTCTAAACGCTTGCTTGCTTGATGTTGCAAAGAATGCACTGATATCAATAGTATACGTGTGCACTCGATCATATGACACAGATACCATTTTACCAGCCCGGGACAACAACAAAAACATCGACTGAAAATGATGCCCCGCAAAAGAACTGAAATGCCGTGAGTTACAGGTTACATTCAAGTAAAACATGTGGCGAGGCTGTTCGAAAAACATGCATTTGAATGCCTTGTCAGGAATGACAAATGGTTAGTCTAAGACAGTGGCCCCCAACTATCGGTCAGCGGACAGCCGCAGAGGTTGTACTTTTTGTAGTGGAGCACGTCCTGATCGGGAATGTCCCACATCACGACCCCCCCAAAAACACTTGTTGATTTGTTTCTGATCAAGAATTTACATCAGCTGATGTCATTAACTGTGCATGTTTGCACTGCTTAAAAAGCAAGTGTCAGAAATGGTAGTTATGATAGTAAGTAGAAGTAGAGATGGAATGATTAACGGTTTACAAATAAACAGGGGAAAAAAATTATACTTGGTCATATTTAATACTGTATAATACAAATAACAGCATATTCTGCATTTTTTTTTTCTGCTGTAACCGCTTTGTGTTTAAAAAGTCTGCTTTTGGCTTTTTCGGTGTGAACTTCCATTTTTGTTGCATTCCCAAGTGACATGCTAGGATTCTCAGTCCGAGAAAACAATCCGCACTTCAACTTGACGCCAAAGCAGAAAGCCCGGGTGGCGTGGCTTGTGGGGAGGGGCGCATGATGAGGCTTACTTTAGCTTTCGAGGAAAGCGACGATGAAAAATAGAAAGAAAAAATAAAAGACTTTTGTTTCTGCTGCACCGATGTGATTTGGAGTTTGAGGAACCTCACAAGATAAGGATGAGCTGGGTTTGACCTGCGGCGGGGTTTGCGGGAAAACGCAAAGAAATAGGGCTTTCTTCTCAGCTCATGCTAACTTTATCTGTTCACTCCGGAACATTTGACGTAACTACGATGATGCTGGCATGAAGACAAGCAAGAATTAATTATTTCATATAAGCCCTACATAGGTTACATAAGGCTTATATCATCACAAAAGACAACACAGTGATACTTGTGATGACTTCTTGGACTGCAATAACGTCGTCTCTGTCATACTCAAGTCTCTGTCTTTCAGGCAGACAGCTTTGAAATCTTGTAGATTTTCCACATGCTTGTAAAAAGCTGAATCTCATTTCCATTATTTTCAATGCCATTCCTGATCGGCCACTTCAGCATCCCTTTCCGGTTGTGTTAGCGTTCATGTCATGACTAACGTAACAGTTTATTTATTTATTTATTTATTTATTTATTTTTTTTACATTTTGACTAGTTTTAAACAGATTGAAACGATCAGCGCATTTCCCAAGATGATCTGTTTGACTTGAAAGCAGGGCTGAGCAATTAATGAAATTCAAATCAAAATCACAACGTAGTAGAATGCAATTTTCAAATCGCAAAAGCTGCAATGATTTTGTGAGGGGAAAAAAAATGCTTCATTTCGGTCATTTGGTTGGTTTCATTTGTTACTGTTTTTTATTTATTGCTTTATGTCTTTACCTATTGTCGAGACAAGTTCAGTGCTGCAAGAAGTGCGGTCCGCATTCACTTATTGTTTCATAAAACATGAAAAGTTTTCAGTGATAATGCTACAGAGTGGTTTGCATTACATTATTGTTGTAATCTGACGTACGATTTACAGATTTAAATTTATGCCGCACTTGTTTGGTGGAATTTTGTGACGTTGTCATAGTGAATGCTGAAAAGACGCCAAGTCCAAGTGTTGAGTAAATAACAACTCTACTTGAAGAAGACAAACTGACTTTCATATTAAAACATGGTTCATTTGCCTTTATTTTCCAAAAAGTCTACCTAATAAAATCAAAAGATCTATTTATTTGAAGTCAAGCTGACCCTTATTGTAATAGAGATTAATGTATTGCTTGTGTTTGTTAAAAAACATACATGGGAAGAGGACATTGAAAAAAATAATTGCATATTAAGTTGCAATCACAATAATGGGGAAGGAATCCTAATCAGATTGCTTTTCAAAATCCTTCAGGCCTACTTAACAGGGAATTTCAACTTTGTGAAATAAAGACCTTCACCTGCTTTATATTGACAATCGTCATGTGGATTTTTGAGAATGTCAAATCAGAGTACATAGCCAATCTTTCTCTTAAGCATCATGCAATTTTCTAGCTAGGAAAAAAAAGTCACACAAGATGCAAGCAAGAAATAAAGCATTATTGTCGTAAGTGAATACAACTTACTCCGCATTGAAGCCATCGACGTGCAATATTCGCATTTGCTTGACTATCGTGCTCTTCCCGGATTCGCCAGCCCCTGGAAACAGGAAGAGGACCATGAAAGTCAAGACTGGGAGAATGTGAAACTCAGATCGAGACGGTTGGTCTGCAATGTGCGGTGGGGTGGAAAGGGACATGATAATTAGGGATGTCACAGCATGCACGGTTTTCAAAGTGCCTCAAAATCATCATGGTATTGTTTCTGTACATAATAATGAAAAGTGATAGTAATCGAGCGCCTCTAATCACTATACAGTCACCCGATTGGCTGTCTAACCCATGTGACTTTGTGACCGCATCACATGAAATACATTGACCCAGGAGACATTGCTTCCAGGAGCTATGTGAACACAAAAGCCATCCGCGAGCGCAAAATGGTGTACACCAGTGTGTACATTTTCTTCATCTTATTATTTTATGTTATGTTATGTGTTCTGATGCATTGTTATTTTATGCGAAATGTTTTGTAAAGCGCTTTGTTACGGCTGCAGCTGTTGTGAAAGCGCGACTTAAAGATGTATGGAAAAAAAAAGAGAGAGAGAGAGAGAGAGAGAGAGAGAGAGAGAGAGAGAGAGAGAGAGAGAGAGAGAGAGAGAGAGATTATAAAGTGATAGTAATCGAGCGCCTCTAATCACTATACAGTCACCCGATTGGCTGTCTAACCCATGTGACTTTGTGACCGCATCACATGAAATACATTGACCCAGGAGACATTGCTTCCAGGAGCTATGTGAACACAACAGCCAACCGTGAGCGCAAAATGCTGTACACCAGTGTGTACATTTTCATCTTATTGTTTTATGTTGTTATTTTATGTGAAATGTTTTGTAAAGCGCTTTGTTACGGCTGCAGCTGTTGTGAAAGCGCGACTTAAAGATGTATTGTCTGAAAAAAAAAGAGAGAGAGAGAGAGAGAGAGAAAGAGAGAGAGAGAGAGAGAGAGAGCGAGAGAGAGAGAGAGAGAGAGAGAGAGAGAGAGAGAGATAATTTAAATGGAAGGACGCACGGATTATAGACACTTCGAATGCTCTTGGCTCTGTCCCAGGACTACACCTGTCTGAGTGAGACTTTGCAGTCGATTGGGTGAGCGGAGTCCCTCACGCCGGCATGTGGCTGCCACTTGCCCTCGTCTGAACTGGAAAAGTGACTGTTGGACCTCGGCATTATTATGATTTTGCCGACGGATGGCGGTGCTTGTGGAAAAACAAGGAGATGGACGCGTGCATAGGCATTCCTTGTAGCATCACTTTCAGACAATCAGATGACAGTGACGACGACAGCTCGACTCGGTCCCAGACAGCCGGCGTTTTAGAACCACGTCTGAGATAGTTCTCAAAAGCATTTCCATTGTATCTGCGCGGCCCTGAAAATGCCTCATGAAAAGGCGACCACTTGGGGCCAAGCAAGTCCGTCTTGGTGTGGAAATGGATTAATGGAAATGCCACACATTTTTCCACAGTTTTATCCATAACAGATCAAAATGAGTCTGACATCTACAATGAGTTGTCTCCTCAACTTCTACTGTTTACATCTTTCTTCTGTTTTTTTATACGCTGTGAAGAAGCGGAAAGCCAGCTACTATTCTCAGAGACGCTAATCACGCTAAGAACCATAAACACGATTTGAAGGGGTAATCCTAAAAGTTGGGAATTTTAGCCTGGTTTATCATGAACTGCTTCATCCCGACTTGTCAGGTAAAGTGTGATCCTCGATGCGTTTCCGGCCTGTTTCATAGAATGCATCCAACATTCTTTTTGTCTTCTACAGTTCCTATCTTCTTCTTTTGCCCTTTTTTTTTTTTTTTTTTTGCTGTTCCAGCATGCACCAGAAGGACGAAGCCAAAAGTCAACTACTACCATCGGAGACGCCACCGTTTGGACCGTAAATACAAATTGACACGGAAATAGTAGACCGCTTCATCCCTACTTGTCAGTCATCTACAATTGCTCTCAATTTAACATGACTTCATACTGCTGTAAAACTTCATACTGCTGTCCCGGCACTACAACTGAGAATACCCTGACACATAGATGCTGTCCTGCCCCTCTTACGGCTCTGATAATTTAACTCAGAGCACTAAAATTGCTGGATCAATGATGCCCCCCCCCCACACCCCCTCCAACTACTACTCTCAAAAATGCTAAATACAGTATTAACGTTGAACAGTTTGAAACAGTAATAGTAGACCATTTCATCCCTACTTGTCAGGAAGCTACAATTGCTATCAACACAACAGGGACGAAGTGTGAAACTTCATACAGTAACAAATACCCTCACACACACACAGTAATGTCCTTTCTGCCCGGACATCTGAGCCATGTCATCTTCGTCTTTTTCTGTGGGTCCCTTTTTTTAATGAATAAAGTATCTATCTGTCGATCGATGTATCTACATTCTCCACTTAAATATTGGGGCATGCACTGGAGGGGAGGAATGGAAATGCCTACTACTCTCAGAGACGCTGAATAATCCATGTCCCGGCATTCCAGAATACCCATACACACACAGGTCCCTTTCTGCCTCTATCACGGCCCTGACAGTACCTCTGAAGGCTGAATATACCTGACAACCGCAGATTTTAAAAATGCTGGGAGATCTTTAAAGTATTTCAGTAATCATAGAGAAAGTGACAGCAACATCTCTTACTGTGGACTCTTTGGCAGGGAGTCCTGCTATTAGTGAGAGTCAGACACCCAAATCCAAGATCAATTTCAGATTAGGACATACAGGACTCGACTAATCCCAAAATGAACCCTAATTTGCCTGCAGTCCAAGTAGATTAGTGGGACAGCATCCTCGGCGTGGAAGATTACACTCTACAGTGGAATATGTGGACCTCGGTGATGGTGAGGGACTATTTTATCTGGGGAACAAAATGACCAGTAATAAAGCTTGGGGGTTGGTGACCTACGGTGTCAAAGCAGGATCATCAAGTTGTCCACCACAGAGTCACTGCTATTGCATTTGTATCAACCCTAAACAAGAACACGCAGCGAGGAGCACATTTGATGAACAAGCTCACCTAGTAGGAGAAGCCGATGAGTGGCACGGTATAGCTGTTTGTCTTTCTGAAGCTGCTTCTCAATTTTCTTGTTGGCTTCCCTCTGGGCCTTCTCCTCGTTCCGTTGGTCTTCCGTCTTGCTGTTGCCGAGACAGCCCATCTTCCCTCCCGCGGCCCCCCCAAAAAAACACAAACAAAAAGACCCCAGGGGGGAGGTAGGGTGGGCAAAGTGGGGAAAGGTAAGGTGAGGAAAATGGATCCTAAATTCCAAGACAGGCCCAAGAGTGAAAGACCCGTCTTAGAACGGGAGGCATCGATGGGGATGGTGGATGGATGGATGGAAGTGGCTATTTACTGGCAACAAGAGTCAGGAAGGACAGCAGCGCCGTGTTTCCACTATAAATCGGCAATGAAGTCATCAACGCTGCTACGAGAGGATGTGAAATGGACATGGATGAAGACACACACCACCACTTTCCTCTCGATTTTGCCTTAATTTTCTTGGCAAATCATCTTGGTTCGATCCTTGTTTTGGAGAGGGTGGGTGACTTCTGTACAATAAGTTGACATTTCCTCTTGGGGCTTCACTGGAGCGTGTCGTCGTAATTCCCGTTTTTTTTAATGTTCTTTTATTTGGATTATTTATTTTTAGATCCTCTCAGCGTAAAACATCCAAGAAGACCCCTGCCCCCCGAAAAAGGCCCCCTTCTCCGCCGTCCTTTTCCCTCGCTCTCCGCTCCCCCGTCACGTTAAATGCTCGTTTCTCCTCACATCGGCGGTGGGGTTTTTTTCTTCTCCCCTTCTCTCAATTCATTCAGCAGCTGCGTGTCCCTGAATGCAGCTCGACGTCCAGGTGTTTTACGGATGGCAATCCCCACCTTGTCAAGTTAGCTCGGCGGCTCGTACTCTCCCGCTGCTGGAAGGTGGTTACATGTGCATCAGACATGGAACCTTACCGCCGTGTTTTCAAGCCCTCATCCTAGCGTAGACGGCTTTTGGGGGGGAAGGTGGCTGTCGTTGTTTGTTACAGCCGAGCTTATCTGCCTGTCTGCCTGTTGCCGGGGACCGCTGGCGTTTTTAGACACGTAACTGTTCCACGGCGGCGTCGCTCCGCGTTATTTGTGTTGTGCACCCTTTTTTTTCCTCGGAGAATTGCACATTGAGATAGATAGCGTTGAAGAGGTGGGGTGGGGCAAACCCGCTCTCACGGAGCCCTGGGAACGACGGACAGCGGTCAAGTAGTATGGATTGCAGACATAAAGTTCCGGCTCTGCTTTTCACACTAAAACCAATTTATTGTTCTTTCACCTCCCCTACTTCAGATTTTTTCGTCCTCACTCTGCCTGGGATATTCTAGCATTAGTAAAATGGAAATTTTACAAAACGGAAATATTATTTTTGCAATTAATTTTATTGTAATTACATTAAACATAGTGGCATAGCGGTTAGTAGACTTAACACAGATCTGATCAACTGGATGACATCGCCAGATCCATCCATCCATCCATCCATTTTCTAATAATCTTTTCCTTACGAGTGTCGCGGGCGTGGTGAAGCCTGTCCCAGCTGTCTTCGGGCAGTACCCACCCTGAACTGGTTGCCAGCCAATAGCAGGGCACATGCAAACTTCACACAGAAAAGCCGGAGCCGGAATCGAACCCTACACCTCTGTGATGTGAGGTGCCCATGCTAACCAGTGGAACACTGTGCCGCCTAGATCAGCAGATATTTTGAATTTTATGCAAAAGCGGTTATCAGTTGTCATGTAATTTGCCAAATTAATGATCAATTACGTCATTTCCCTGGTTCACAAAATAAGACAATACAGTTCACTCCAGGGACATTCTGGCAGCAGTTTGTTAATAATCCAAGGTTTCTCATCAGATACAGTCGGAATTTTATTTCATTTCGTACTGAATGTTCATCAGCCTTTTGGGGAAACTTTTTAGGGTACAACTGTTATCTTTTCCAGGGTATTTCAATGACGTTATTGATCACTTTATGGTCACGAACAATCGTTTCAGTTGATCGAGACAATAGACGAATAAATATATGATGTAGAAAGTTTATTCTGTTGTGCATTAAAACAGTAAGTTTTGGTTTGTGCTCATGGTGAACAACAATACAGTCAACAAAAAGCAACTCAGGCGTCATCTAGTGGCCACATATTTGTAGAGCTTTTGCGGACACCCTGTATATTATGAGGCAGCATTGGAACTAGTGTTAGTACATCTGCCTCACACTTTCTCTAGGCTTCTTAGCATAGTAGGTAATTGAAGACACATCATTGTTTCATTTTGATGATTCGCCATGAAAAAGAGTTTTTTTTTTTTGAACAGACATGTCATGTCTGTACTTTTACTTGAATTAAAATACTTGAATAAGTACTTTATTCTTTACCAGAAATATTTTTACACAGGTATATGTATTTCAACAATAAATGAAGTATCTAAAGTCCAAGCTGTGCTTCATTTTACGACACTTGCTTTTGTTTTGAAGTGACGCTTCTACTGTTTCCAGTTTTGTCTTACTTTGACTTGACATATCTGGAATCAAGCAGGGTTTGAACCACGTGATTGATTACCCTGAGTGTCGCTGTGCCGGAGGTCCACAAGGGGAGACGAGCCCCCTTTTGAAGTCCTTCTCTTGTCAACCTACTCATACACAATGTATCAATCAATAACCACCAACTTGTAAAAATGTTTTTAACTTAACCCATTCAACGTTAGCTGTTATCAAAGGAGAGTTCTCCATATTGCCAGCCGATTTGGAATGTTTGCTTCTACTTTTTTGTTTTCTTTAGTAGTCAGTAGTGCAATGGGTTGGGTTCACCAAAACCAACTCTTTCTGACCAAAAAGATTTTGTGAAATGACACGTCAAGCTGAAAAGTGACTTTGACACAAAATTTGTGACACCCAAAATTATTCAACATGAACAAAACTGAGAGAAACCACCTTTGATGGCAATATTCTAATTTATGTACAGATTTACAACTATGAAATGTGTGGCGAGAGACTGGATGTCTCGTCAGTGGTTTTTTTACAGGGCATTCAACATTTACTCATGAACAGCATCACATTTTCTCACAATTTCACTTTCTAGTGACTATCACAACACGAACATTATGTCATACATATACATACAGTACTATGTTCAAGTGCTAAGTGTCTTGCCATCATTTGCAAGGACCTGAAATGGAGGAATGCATATGTCATAGATGTGGCATTTTTAATTTGACTAAAATCACAACCTGACCCACTTTTCAAAAATCCAAGACACGCATCTTTGACTTCCTTTGTGTTTTATCAAATCAAAAGAGAGAAAACCCGTGCAGTTGCATTGATGTAAACTGAATACAATCCATCACTTTTGCAAAACATTTATTACATTTTTTAATGGTAATGCTTAAAAAAGACATGATGGAAAATGCATTTTTTTTGATGGCTTGTATAATAGTAGTTGGGTCTCAAGGGTGTCTGCCTATTCAACAAATTGACATACCAAGTATATTTAATCTGCCTTTTTCTGAAAATGTCTTGCTGAGGAAACCAATTTGTGACATCATTGCTGATTTACAGGCTCCAAGACTTGCCATTTTGAAGTAATGGCTGGAGTTCACCTGTACAAGAACACACTTATGTCAATGGGAAAAGATAAGCAGAGCTGCAGTATTATTTTCGACTGATGTTAGGTAACAGTGTTACTTGTTAGTTCTTAATAAGCAGCACATATTTGAATGTTCACCTTAATTGTCAACATGGGATTGGGAGGTGCGGCACAGTGGTCTGCACGGGTTTTCTCTGGGTACTCCGGTTTCCTCCCACATTCCAAAGCACATGGCAGGTTAATGGAGCATTCTAAATTGTCCCTAAATGATCTGTGATTTTTTTAAAAAATGATACTCTCTGACCCCATGTTGCACCTCTAATTTGATTTGCAAGAAACCACCGCGGCTGTGGAAAAACAACCAATCAAAGAGAGTAACTGACAGGTGTCAATCATTTGGTGAGTGAAGGCACACCCTCTGCAACTGACCAATTGCATTGGGTTTCAGAACTTTTCCAAGATTGTGGTAGAAAACCATGCTCACCCGTCATTTGCCGACTGGGAAAAAGATAGCAAACAGAAGTAAGGACCTCAGGGAGCTGAGAGGAATCAGAAGTGATGTGAAAATTATTTCTTTTTGACAGGTACACTGATTGTATATTGCTCAAAAATAAAAGTTCAAACCAATCAATTCAGAGTTATATTAACACTTCATTAGAAATACATCATCAAACCAGGCCAGCCGCCATGGCTGATGTTCGCTGGTCTGCACTGCTAATGCTAGCTTAGTATTGCTAATGCAGCTATTTTCCTGAGGCTGGATATGCATTATCAAAACCATGCACTGTCAGAATTGTATGCCAGGTTTGATAATGATGCTCATAAATGTTTATGAAGGATACAGTTTAGGTCAGAAACAGGAGGAGGGAGAGATTAGTTAAATGAAGCTACATAGAAATTTTGCTAGCAGTTTTAACTGCAAACAGACCTTTAAGACACCTGAGAAGTGTGTGAAATTGTGAAAAATGTAAATACTGTAATGTGTCTCCTCTAAGTCACATTTTAACAAAGACAATAATGTTGTGTAACAAAATTAAAAGTACATTTGTTTGAGCCTGACACACACGAATGAAAACAAAGTACAGAAAGGTGTTTGTGTAGAGCATCACTGTCACCTACGGGAGTTTTGTATGTATTGCTATAATTAATAAAGCTTTGTGACTGTATCGCAAATTAATTGTAAATTTCTCATTATGTACCAAACTAATTGTAAATTTCTCATCCACTGAACAGGTAAACCTTTCCTATGGTCACAGTTGAGTTCCATTTCCGGTTCTATGATTCAACTTTTTTTTTTTTTGCACTCTTCCAAAAGTTGCCTAAGATTTGTCAGCTAGGTTTCACTTAGGTCATCCAGAAAGCATACATCACACGTGAGCTTTCCACACAAAGTTAGTCAAACCAGACAAGAGACACACATGCACACATACACACAAAAATGGATCAAGAAGTAAAAGGAAGGAGCTCGGGGCAAAACACATAAAGGTCAGTGTAGATGAGTTGTGCAGCTGGCGAATTATCCCCGCTGCAGACAGTTGAGGGAGGGAGTCATGATGCAACTCACTAAGGTGACAAAATGTTATCTAAAGGCTGAGGAACACACACGTGATACCACAGAACAGCTGAGGGTCGTTTGGTTAAGCAATTAAAAAAAAAAACTAAAAAAAAAAGGAAAAAAAAATTCCAGCATCCAAGCTGTTCTAAAAATGCAATAAATTTGATGGTTAAATGGTCTGCATTGTAACTCTATTGGCCCAGGGGTGTCAAATTCATTTTGGTCAGAGTCCACTTTGTAGTTACAGCTTCCTTCAGAGGGCCGCTATGATGGTGAAAACAAAACAATGTTTATTCGTCTCATCGTATTATTGCACAACATATTGATAGATTACTAGTTTTGCAAGCAAAAGTCAAGGATAGTAATTTATACAATTATAGTTCAAAGTACTGTAAAAGGGTAACAACAAAATATTGCAAAATCTCAGTATTATTTATTACACATGACAATTTAAAATTTGGGGATAGATTTTATCAGGGGTCATGAAGTTGACATATGATTTGCTTTTGCGGGCCATGTAAAATGATGTGGAGGGCCGGATGTGGCCTCTGGGCCTTGAGTTGTACACCTGTGGCATAGGCCACGTTTCAAGGAGTATTTTAACATTCCAAGGTATCATAGTAGAAGAATAAGTTGTTTGACATAACTGAAATACACGAAAACTGTTGACTCCATCTTTAAAAATCCCAGGTAGACGTCGATAGAAAACAAGGATCCTGTCACCTCGTGTTATGTTTGTGTCAGCAGGTAGGCAAGAAACACTTCTTGTGCTTTCTCCTGTGCCTGAAAGTGAGGATAATATGAACAGAAATGCCTAGACAGGAATACCAATAACGCTATTGGTCTATATCAGAAATTCACAATGTGCAAATTTGAAATGGGAGCTGCTAGTGGTGTGACACCCCCCCGACACACACACACACACACACACACACACACACACACACACACACACACACACACACACAAAAAAAACACTCCCTCCCTCCTTGACATCAATGATGACATCACTGGTCATTACATATAACCAGTTCGAGCCCTCTGGCGTATCAGAGGCACCCACCCGCTAAAACAACTGCAATTGATGCCTGCGTCACCATGCGTGAAATTGTACATCTCCAAATTGGACAATGTGGCAACCAAATCGGCTCAAAGGTAATTAAACTGAATTGCTCTGAAATGATATATTTTACGGTGTATATATATATATACACACACACACACACACACTCACAGTGATTACATATTGTGTATTTTTTGCCAATAAAAAAGTTTCAACTGAAAATTACCTTAAAATTAATGAATGAATTTGGAAAGACAAAGTACTGTAATTTTTTTTTTCAATCTATATGTACTAAACATAACAAAACTAAAAGTAATACAGTAAAACATTAAAACAATATCTGTTTTGTTGTTCAAATTTTTCGAATAACTGTTTTTGTCAGACAGTTAAATTGAGACTAATGTAATACTATCATCCCGAACTTAATAGCAAAATTATGGTAATGAATACATAATGCACATTTTTGGGGATTCCAAATGAATGGTTAAAATCAATTTAGTGCGGATAACAGTGGAAGTTTAGGCCATCCTGGTTCTTCACCAATATTCTGCAATACTGCGACACTATGACTCAAAGTGTAGAATCCCGATGCCAATAACCATGAGTGACGTGAGTACATTCTGGGAGGAGATAAGGGTGAGACTGCTGAGGGTGGGTCATTCTGTTTTTATCGTGGCCAACGCAAAACACGAAAGAGGAACGAGATAATAAGCGACACACAGATGATATGTCAGTCAAGTGTGCTTGCCTAATAATAATAATAATAATTGACTTAATTGTAAATTAGAATATTAGAATCTCATAACAGGGACACTATTCAAGAGTATGTTTATAATGCAAAAAAAACCCCAAACAAACAAAAACGTAAAGGACTATAATGACCTTCAATGACCTTTTCCCTCTCAGTTTTGGGAAGTAATCAGCGAGGAACATGGAATAGGCAAGACGGGCATCTATGAGGGTGACAGCAGAGTCCAATTGGACAGAGTCAACGTATACTTCAATGAAGCACACGGTAAGGCGTCATCAAGAGAGTCCATGATAGAATTCCCAACGACAAATATGTCTCCATTCTCTGTCCAGGTGGCAAATATGTGCCTCGGTCTCTGCTGGTTGACCTGGAGCCTGGAACCATGGACAGCATCAGAGGGAGTCGAATCGGTGCTCTCTTTAGGCCGGACAACTTCATTCATGGTGTGCTGCATGTCCAAAATATTATGAATACAAATGATGCTTTGTGATATGAGTAATTTCAATTTTTTTGGAATACAAATTGTAATTCGGCTGATTTTTGAATCGAGTGAACTAATTTCAACTCACTTTGCAAAAAGCAGCAGTTTGGCAATTGGTGAACAATTGCTTAAAAAAAGATACTTCAAACTGTTTATTTTCCGCTTCCAGTTGAAGTTTACTGTCAAACTGAACATAAAACAAAGAGAATTACAAGTTATGTAAAAGAAACAAACAATGCTGCCTTAAGAATGGTTTGCCAGCTTAATGCTAACATGTAATAGAAATTTGTATTTACCATTGAGTTGTAGACGCAACATACATTTGAACACAAATGGTGAAGCACAACATGTCGACAGATAATATAATTACTCACAGGCATATACTGTACTTTTTATCGTTTGTAAAATGACAACAACTACATATTCTGAGTCACTTAGAGCAGTCGGAGAAGTCTATTCTTTTTTGTTTGTGCCTCCAACTTTTGCCTTCGTTATGGTGATATAGGCAACTCGGGTGCCGGCAATAACTGGGCGAAGGGCCACTACACGGAGGGGGCAGAGCTGATTGAACAGGTGATGGACCGGGTGAGGAACGAAAGTGAGAGCTGCGACTGTCTGCAGGGCTTCCAGTTGGTTCATTCCTTAGGCGGGGGCACAGGTTCCGGCATGGGGACCCTTATGATCAACAAGATCCGAGAGGAGTACCCTGACCGGATCATGACCAGTTTCAGTGTAATGCCCTCGCCAAAGGTTTCCGACACGGTGGTGGAGCCTTATAACGCCACCCTGTCGGTGCACCAGCTCCTGGAGAGCACGGATGAGACCTTCTGCATCGACAACGAGGCGCTCTACGACATCTGCTTCCGCACACTCAAACTCACCACGCCCACATACGGGGACCTCAACCACTTGGTGTCCATGACCATGAGTGGGGTCACCACCTCCCTGAGATTCCCCGGTCAGCTCAACGCCGACCTGAGGAAGCTGGCGGTCAACATGGTGCCCTTCCCCCGCCTTCACTTCTTCATGCCTGGTTTCGCCCCGCTGACCGCGCGCGGTAGTCAGCAGTACCGCGCCCTTACCGTACCCGAGCTCACCCAGCAGATGTTTGACGCCCGCAACATGATGACGGCCTGCGACCCCAGACGGGGCCGCTACCTCACAGTTGCCGGCGTCTTTCGCGGGAGGATGTCCACCAAGCAGGTGGATGAACAAATGCTAGCCGTCCAGCAGAAGAACAGCAACCACTTTGTGGACTGGATCCCACACAATGTCAAGGTCGCTGTGTGCGACGTCCCGCCTCGAGGCCTTAAAATGGCCTCCACGTTCATTGGCAACAACACGGCCATTCAGGAAATATTCCGCCGAGTGGGCGATCAGTTTGCGCTGATGTTCAGGCGCAAGGCCTTTCTCCACTGGTACACGGGAGAGGGCATGGATGAGATGGAGTTCACGGAGGCCGAGGGCAACCTCAATGACCTGGTGTCGGAGTACCAGCAGTACCAAGACGCCACGGCTGACATGGAGTCCGAAATGGAGGATGAAGACGAGCAGGAGCTGCCTGACAAGTCTACAGCCACAAGGATTCAGTCTCGGATGGAAGTTATGAAGGAAACAGTGACAGAAACGAGTCGAGAAACCGTGGATGAGGACTGACCTTGAAACGTTGCCTGAACAAAATCTGTGAGGAAATGGTGCTATGGAATACTTATACACTTGTTATTTAGCTGTACTGATGTTTAAAGCAACACGCCACTGAAAATTCATTGTCCTTCATTCGTTTATGAAATTTTTTTAGAGTATGATTTGAATGTGTCATTTTGATACTTAATCGGCTTGTCTTTTTTTCAGGGAATCAGATGACATTGATATTTGCACTATTAATGTTTATACACACTGGACAATACAGATTCAGTTGTGTGTTGCTTTAAGATGGATTGTAGCTTTGATTTATTTGAATAGAATATGTTTGCCGATAGGGTAGCAATTGTGGCTTTAAACGTCTGCCTCACAATTGTAAAGTTTCGGGATCGAATCTCAGCTCGGGGGAATCTTGTGTGGAGTTTGTTCTCCCCTTTGCTTATATGGGTTTACGCATTCAAAGAACATGCTTGTTAGGTTCACTGAAGGCCATAATTTTCCATTTTTGATGTATCCTGCCTCTCGCGCAAAGTCACTTGAGATGGGTTATAGCTAATGAGCACAAGCGCAATGGATGGATGGATTTCTGGAAATTGGCCTGAGCTGTCATGGGTCCTCTAGACTACAGGTAGCTGGAGAAATACTTGACTTTGCATAAAGGTGTCACTGTCTCTGTATTAATTAAGAAATCTGTATTTCATATGATTTGTGATTAGTTTGTTTAAAGCCTTTCCAGAGACGTTATGCAAACGTAATGAAAAATACACCATGTTAACAAATATACATATACATACATATATATACATACATACACACACACGCACACACACACACACACACACACACACACATATAGAGAGAGAGAGAGAGAGAGAGAGAGAGATAATAGGTTAAGTTGCAATGCTATGGGAAAAAATAGCATTGCTACGAGAAATCAAAATGTTGTTAAATAATAGTGGGAATGGTATCAGAGTAAAAGCCGTAACATTTTGAGAATAAAGTTGTGACTCGATAAAAGTCAGACTCTTACGAGAATCAAGTTAAGTCATGAAAATACTGTAAAGTCATAAAATTACAATAATGAAGTCATAAAATTACGAGAATAAAGCCATGAAATTTTGAGCATCAAGTTGTGATGTTATGTGAATAAAGTCTAAAATTGACGTGATTAAAGTCGGAATGTTATTCGTATAAAATGATGAAAATTTTCATACATTTGCAAGAATAAAATCATAAAGTGAACAGAATAAAGTCTCAAAGTTTCCAGATTTAAGCAACATTGTGAAGTTGCAAGACTGAAGTCGCAAAGTTATGAAAATAAAGTTGGAAGGTTACAAGAAAAAAATTGTAAGATTGCAAGAATTAAGTAATACAGTATACAACTCATGGCCAGACTTATGCAAGATTGCCACTTAAATCCAGCAAGAGAGGTGTGGAAAAAAATTACAACTTTATTCCCATAATGTTACGACTTTCTCAGCAGTGTTTTTTTTCCCTCACCGTAATTCCCCTTGTAAATGATGGCCTTATTATTGTAATGTTACAAGTTGTACTTTTTTTTCTTTCACAACTTTACTGTCATAATGTTTCACCTTTATTTTACAGCATATTTTTCATTTAGTCTCTTTTTGGCGTGGCGCTAATATTCCTTTGTATAATTCAACTATTTTACAGAATTTTAACTCGACTCGAACTAAGTAATGGATCGTAATGACGCTGATAAAGTGTGCTTGGCTGTCATTTTGTTTCCTCCCACTGTGAGCGGCCTGGGACTTTGAGATTACACATTTTACTGCCTTGAGTGTCTGTGCAATGTGATAAGTACAGAAATAAAGTTATCTAGACTCAAGTATTCCATTGTGGTTTGTGATCAGAGGCTAACATGCGTGTCAATTATTTTTCACCAAAACCATACAGGATTAATGAGTTCACTTTAACTCCGAAAATACGTTTTGGAATGACGAACAACAGGAAACATAAGTAATTCCACTTTTTGCAACTTTAGTTTCAACTTGACAAAAAGGTTTAATGTTCCAAAAAGTCTCAGAAGGTTACAGAAATAAAGTCGATGTTTTTGAGGGAGGAAACAAAAAAAAAAACAGTTACGGGTCAGTCAAAATTTATGCGCTACAAATTATTATGCTACAATAATTAATATGTAAAGTCATGAGAAAAAAAGTAAGTGATAACAGTTGTGTGCTCTAAGAAAAGCAATTGTACAATAGAGTGTAGTAATAATAGAATAAGGTTGCAAGATTAAAGTGGCAATACTATGGGAAAAAAATCATATATTACTGTGAGAATAAATATGTCAAGAGAAAAATGTTGTAACGTTCAGAGAATAAAGTCATAGTCGCCCGAATAAAGCCGGACATTCAAAAAAAATTACTGCGAGAATCAGTTTGGATTTTTTTTCGGGAACTAAGTCACATTTTGAGTAGAAAACAATGTTATATTCAAAGCATAAAGTTGTAAAGCTATAGAATTAAAGTCATACTGCTTTGAGACTCAAGTCGTAATGTTACATGAAAAAGTCGCAATGCTGGGAAAATAAAATTGCCATTTTGTGTGAAAGAATCAGAACAGCCGCATTAAAGTTTTTCTGTTTATAAGGAATAAAAAAATATATACAACCAGACATGCTGGTCTATGAATGCCATTTACAATACAACTTTTGCTGTTGACATTGTGCAGCCAGCAGCTCAAAATGTGTCCTTGCTCCTCCAAGGTTGCGCAGAACTTTCAACCTTCCGTGCAGGACAATTGTATAACACCAATGATTGTTTTTGCAATACTCGCTAACAAAAGACAAAAAGCATTCTATTCTTCTGGTATATTACAAGGGTTGACCAAAAGTAAGTACAGTATGTACTTTTTAAATCAACTTGTTTCTTTTAAGAGGTGCCGTGAATAACGGGAAATATTTGATTCAAGAACAAAGAAAGCAGAAAAGTAGTTTCATGCAAAAGAAAAAGGAAGGACTCAAAATCACAAATGGGTGCCAGGGAAGAAAGGAAGTAAGGGTGGAACAAAGAAAGGAAGAAAGAAAAGCAGGGCTGAGGTGGAAGAAAGGAGGCCAGGGAGCAAGGCAGAAAAGTAGCAAAGGAAGGACGCATTAATAAAAGCAGGCGTGAGTGAAGGAGGCATGAAGGAAAGAAAAAAGAGGGGAGGCTAGGAGGGAAGAAAGATCAAAAGAAAAGAACAAACAGGTAAATCTGAGGTGATTGGAAGGCAGCAAAGCAGGCAGAAGAGATGGAAGGAAGGAGGGAATGACGGAAGGCAAAAAATAAAGCAAAGGAAGGAAAGGTATGTGACACAAAAGCTGGTTTGAGGGAAGGAAGGCAGGAAGGAGCAAAGGTCAGTACGCAAGTAGGGAAGGCAGGAAGACAGAAAGCAGGTCAAAATAATGGAAGAAGGAGGGAAGAGTGAAAAAGAAAAATCAGGTTTAAGTGAAGGAAGGAGCCATAAGGAATGATGGACGGAAGGATGCAAGATTAAAAAAAACGATGAGGAAAGATATAAAGAGAGTCTGGAAAGGATGGATTTCGGATAAGAAAGACAACTGTGAATGTACTAAAAAATATACATAAAATAATAACATTAAAGCGTAAACCTTTTTGGCCCACCCTGTTGTACACGTGTTCTCAAAAAACTGAAAGGAAAAACTCCTATTATGTCACTGAGCGCTATTTTAATAAGCCATCAGCATTTCACTGCCCCAAGTGAGTGACAGCAGGCCGGTCACGCGCCATGCTGCATGCTGACTGAGGCGGAAGTGCGTCATCCCCGTCACGTGACAGCTCTAGCGAACGAGAGGAGGAAGGACACGGGGAGGGACTTACGCTTGTCTTGACTTCAAGCCGGCATCTCGCACACCGGCCTCAGTGAAACGGATCAGCCCGGCGAATTACCTTCACCCATCCGACCGCAACTCTCCGCGCTATGAAGATTTGGACATCGGAACACATATTCAAGTGAGACCCAAAGCGCTATTTTTTTTTTGTGGTAGTCAAGCTACGTCATACTGTCGTATTGTGAATGGATTACACAATACATGGGGGCATAAATCGAGTAGCTTCAAACGGAAAAATACCTTGCTAGCCAGCTAAGAAGATAGCATGCTGCCGATAGACTTTTATTTTGTCGTCATGTTCGTTGGCCTTAGGTCACTCATGATATCGTAGCTCGTAAGTTTGAAATAATCGTAGAGTGTGACAAGTGTGAAAAGGTGCGTGTACATGAGGTCGGCGGCGTCCCTATTTCATAAGCGGTCCGTGTAGTTGGGTAACCTTTCCCCTACTTTTCCCACTATGACGTCACTATCCTCTCGTTGTCTGGTCGGGTGCACGCGTCTCCATGGAAACCAGACACGAATGACCTTCGACTCTCAGTAGCTGGAAAACTGCATCAAGTTTTCTCTGAAAGGACCCCGACTCTGATACTTTATTCCCCCGACGTCAGGGCTTCTCTAACCTTTTGGGTCCTGGGATTCCTTGCAGGAGAGAATTATATTGTTGTTATTATTATTAACCAATGAACCCTGCCATAATTCTTAAGCTAATCAAACCTACCACGTGCAAAATGCCGTAGGACTATCAAACCTAAATATTCATGACATATCAGAGACTTATTCCCAAAACAAATTCAACTTCGTTTCAATATTTACCCATCGTTGCTAGCTGACATGCTCTGCTTGTACAAACTACAGTCTTTGTAAACAGAGAGAAGGTAGTTTCCAAAAACAAAATTTTTCTAGAAAGTGTCTAGCTAACAATGTTGGGCAAAACACTTTTGAAAAGTAATTATTTGTGGTTACTAGTTAGTAGTTACTTCCCATCCAACGTCATTGAACTAGTAACTACTCCATCATGAATGTAATTCGTCACCAGGGAATATAATTATTGCTTTACTTTTTTGGAAAAACTTTCATATATGTAGATGAATGGGATTTTTGAGCGGGTACTTCTCATTGCGGTACTTCATTTTACTAAAGTTATTATCTCAAATGACAACTGGTCGAGATACCGTAGGCCCTAATTCAAGTATTTTATTCACGACTCCACTCTCCCTTCTTTATGATTATACTAGTGCAGCGTGCTCTACCGGAGACAAATTCCTTGTGTGTTCGACATACTTGGCCAATAAAGATGATTCTGATTCTGATTCACTTGTGTAAAACTCGTTCATGTTGTGCATTGTTCATAGCATAAAAATATAATTATAGTAAATATTGCCCGGTGATCAAGTGGTTAGTGCGTTGACCTCACAGTGCAGAGGTCGTGGGTTCGAACCCTTCATGGGTTTTCACCGGGTACTCTGGTTTCGTCCAACATTCCAAAAACATGCATGGCAGGCTGATTGAACACTCTAAATTGTCCCTAGGTGTAAGTGTGAGCGTGGATGGTTGTTCGTCTCTGTATGCCCTACGATTGGCTGGCAACCGGTTCAGGGTGTCCCCTGCCTACTGCCCAAAGACAGCTGGAGTAGGCTCAAGCACGTCCCGCGATCCTTGTGAGGATAAAGCTGTTCAGAAAATAGATGGATGGATGGATGGATGGATAGTAAATAGCTGAATGAAAAACACTTCTAGTTCATTCATTTTAATTCCACAAATATAAAATAATCAAATGCAAACCCAAAAAGGAAGGGCCGTCATGTGCTGCTGTATTCATTTTAAATCTTTGAAAGTGGCCTTGACTGTTTGTTTTCCCTCCAACAGTCATCCTTGGGAGACTGTGACCAAGGCAGCGATGCAAAAGTACCCCAACCCGATGAATCCCAGCGTGTTCGGGGTAGACGTTTTAGACAGGACCATCGACAAGCAGGGCCGGCTCCACAGCAAAAGGCTTCTCAGCACTGAGTGGGGTCTTCCCTCTATCGTCAAGTCTGTGAGTATCCCAAACCAATTTCTCCCACAGTGCTATTCCTGTCTTTGGACAGAAGAGTTGGACCTGCTCTGGCTGCAGTGTAGTAACTCTGATTACCAAGTTAGCGCTACAACCCGTGACGGCATGTGATGTAACTTTCTGAGTTAAAACAAGCGCTCATGAGAACACTAAATTCATTGGTGCCCGTCTCCTGTTTCGCGGCCCTCGTGACCTCTGCAAGGACAACTGGCTAAAGCGAGCTATTGTGCAGCTTTGCAGTCTGAACACACATCGCTCAATCGGCAGCTGACTTCTACAAGGATGTCTTAGGATGTGTGCTCACCAACTGCGATCACATCAATGAATATCTTTTTTTAATTCCGCCCTCAAATCAATGATGCTCACGGCATTGTCTGTCCCGAGTGTGATTACAAGTGGATCATTTAGTGCAGGAGTGGGGAACTTTTTGGCAGCTGTTTTTTTTCTTTTTTGTAATCTATCTGACAGGCTCCAACTAACGAGCAAGACCCTGATGAGGTCAAGCCCTCTAGAAAATGGATGTATGGATAGTATTTGGCATTATCTATATTTTCCCAAGGTTTAATCAAAATTCTATCTTCACATTTGTCCCCAGATCATTGGCAACACGCGGACGTGTACGTACATTCAAGAGCACTCAGTCGTGGATCCACTCGAGAAGAGTTTGCAACTTCAGTCCACAAATGTGAGTATTTAATAGTTTAGGTCATCTTACATAAAAATGAGACTGATATGGAATTTAAAAAAAAAATGCATTTATAAGGCTATTGATACAAACGTTGGCAGTTTTTAATGCACACACCCCTCGTAGATCCACTTTTTAATGGTTGTGAAGTAGTGTGCTAATGACCTTTTTTGGGATGAAAACTTGCCTGTTGTATAATCGAGTGGAGTTGTGCTGTATTGTTTTGAGGCTCATCTGCCAACTTTGCCCTTTTGTGATATCTCTCCCCACGTTGCAGATTACATTCACCAACTTGGTGTCTGTGGATGAGAAGCTAACGTATAAACCCCACCCTGAAGATTCTCGAAAGTAGGTTAATAGAAGATTACTGATCCAACAAACAAGAATGACAATTCCTAAGTATTTTTTTTAAAAATTCTTCTCCTTAGAACAATCCTGACACAAGAAGCCATCATATCTGTAAAAGGAGTAAGTCTAAGCAGCTACTTGGAGGGCATTCTAGCAAGCACCATCTCAACCAATGCGGGAAAGGTAGGAGATTTACCACACGTTCATAGTGACTGCTTGGTGCCTGCACTTAAAATATAAGACATAACTTTTAGGAGGTCCAGAAATTTTTGAAGGAGCAGAACAAAGTTTTCAAGCGTTCAAGTGTTAATTTTTAATCTGTTTTAGTTTCATTCATTGCTACATTTTTTTTTAAATTGGAGTACACCCTTGACTGGTTGCCAGTCAGTCGCAGAGCACATTGACACGCATTCACACTTTCATTTGCCCTTGTGGATGATTTTGAGCTTTCAGTGAACCTAACACAGTTTTTGCAATGGAATTGCAAAAACAAAACAAGAAATGTTCTAACAAACTCAAATGAATCGATTACTCGCCCACTTTATCTCTAATACTACCTGGGAAGCTGGACATTTTTGCTGCTTCATTTATCTCTTTAGACTGTATTTCATTATTTCATGTTCCTCTCTCCCACTCTCACTCACTCACTCACTGTATCTCTGTCACTTTCTGTCTCTGTCTCTCTTTCTCTCTCCAGGGCCGTGAAGCCGTGGAATGGGTGATCCGGCGGCTCAACGCCGAAATCGAGGAACTTGCTGCAACAGCACGCGGGACGATGCGAAGCCCAATGGCCGCTGCCACCGTCACTGACAAATGACCTCTGCTTCTTATTTTTCCAGTGAAGCATCCCCATGCCCCGGTGATACTCTAACACTGCCTTGTGCTTCTTGTGTGTTATGTGACAATGCATTTGGACCTGCATAGAAACACCAGGCTCTGATGGAATTTTGGGAATCGGGGTAGGCACTCAGGGAACCATGGAAATCGGGAGGAAACAAGTGCCAAAATCTCATTGGCTGAATTTACAGTGCATGTTCAAGTGATTTTTTTTTTTTTTTTTAAGGTCAGATTTGTTTTTTAATGCTTTCAAGTGCACAAGTGGGATATGCGTCATGGCAGCATAAAAAGAAGAAAAAAAAAACATTGGATCAGATATCTTCAGATCTTCAGATCAGAATCAGGACTCTTCCAAAAGTGGATACAAATCAGAATCTTATGTGCCAATGTGAGTGTGGAAGTATACGTCTAGATGGAATATATCTCATCAGTATTAACTCGCTGTCATCAAAATACACTGATTGATGTGGACACACTTGCATCGACTCAAACAACAAAAACGAAAACCTGCTGTCATTCAAAATTGCACTGAAAGCATATAGACAACTAAACAAGCTACATTAGAGGTTTGTTCGTCCTTAAATAAGCAAAGTAATTGCAGATGGCCGCCACTGTGCCAGTGACTTACAGTATTGCCAATGTTACTCTCGTTTTAATTGTGTGTCAGCACAGGCCAACTAATATTTGTATTATTTGTGTATTACGGTTTACTACTTTTGTGTTGTCACTGCCCGCTGTTGGCACTAGTGAGTTATTTCAGTGCAATTTGGCTGTCTACATCTTGTTTCATGTTTTCGGCCAGTGTAAACACAGCCGCATCAGATACTGTATGTGTCACTGGAGACAGTCCCCCCAAAAAAAACAAAAACGTGATATCGGGATTAAATTTAGAATCCGGCACTTGAACCTGTAATGTAAATCCAGCCTTAAAAACGCACCATATAGTCAGTGTTGTTATCGAGCACAAACATGGTACATGTCAAGCAAACATGCCAATTGTGGCATGAAGAACAATTGAGCGCACAACAAAACGTGCATTGTCACGGTGTTGCAAAAGCATCGATACAAAGAAATGGTTCTAGTTTCACTTGGTGGTGGTTAGGTACTTTGAAGTGGTTTTGCATGTCAGAAGACAGTCAATGGCACATATTTTATTTATGTATTTTTGAGTTGTTGGAGTTTGATCTTCCAACACTCTTCTGAGACCTCATTGATAACATTCTGTACTGGATGTCAGTAAATAAGCTTGTAAATTATTAGGCATTATTTAATAAATAGTAAAATATTATTTTGTATGAAGGGATCAAGTTACCTTTGGGGTGTTTTGAGGAAATCTAGAATGCTCAGCTGCTTATTGTGCTTCCATAGATATGAAAGCTGCTCCTTGACTGCAGTCGTTTTCCATTTGCACTTTCGACAAAGCTGCAGATTTAGAAGGAGCAGATAGAGCTGAACATTCGCAAAGGTTTTCATACTGTTACGATAAGACAGTGTGGGGTTGGGCTTTTTTTCAGCATATTACTGTGAATGTAACGCATTTATTCATTAGACTTTTAAATGAAGTGAGTTGGAAATTGTAACTTGTGCCTTTGTAAAATAAATGGCCATGCCAACTCAAGAGAATGCTAATAAAAGCATTTTGATGATTTTGTACAGTTACTTTATCAACTCTTTATGTCTTATTCATAGGGATTGTGATTTAAAGTTTTAAACCCAGAATTTGGCTCGTTGATTAAAATATTACTTGAATTATCCTTTAAATTACCCTGGTTCCTTAAGTCCAGTGGTCAATGTGCTTTAAAATTCCGAATTGTTATAAGGGACTTGATAAACAAATTGACTGCTTTGACCATACGTTTTCTACATTATGTGACAAAAATATTACAGCAACATTTCTTTAAATATATGTCTGAATATCTTATGAATACGTACATTTATAAATCAAGTTTGCATAAGTATATCCAGGGCAGATTTGACCCCCCCCCCCCCCCCCAGAAACGTGAGACAGGCATGGAAACCACTTGCTGCCTTACATCATTTTATACTGTATAAAAATAGAATTACTGTGGCATTTCTGAAAAATCAACACAAAGTGGGACACCCTTGCGAAGAGGATTTTAATTCATACGATAATTTAAACTTTTTCGAAATAAAAACTGAAAAGAGGGGTGCGCGAAATTTTTAACCCTCCCGAGTTAATACTTTGTAAAACCACCTTTTGCTTGCGGTTACAGCTGCAAGTCTTTTAGTGTACGTGTACGTCGCTATCAGTTTTGCACATCAAGAGAATTATTATATTTTTTGCCCTTTCTGACTTGCAAAATAAAAACTCGAGTTGAGTCAGGTTAAAAGAGGGCCGAAGACTTTCTCAAGCAACTATAGCTGGATGAAGGGATAGTTAGATAAGCCAATAAAGTGGTCTAAATCATGTGTGGCAGTTACTATCCGAAGCTGTGGTTGTGATTTTCCATTTATTTTTTTGTGGCTATGTAGCCATTCACTCTACCTGCACGTAGCGGATCCGCGGGAATGAGTTGTCAGACAAAGGTGCAAAGGAGGGTGCAAGACATGGTAATGTTGAGGTAGGTGTTAAATTTAGGAAATCGGAAATTAAAAGTATTGTAAAAGAGAAACAGATGAAGGTTGATGAAATGAGGACAGCTCAGGGAAACGGATGGGTAAGCATGAATCTGGTGATGCACCTGTGGGGAATTACAAACAGTTGAGCATTTCTTATTTTGGTGTGATAGGGATGAGATTCATAGAAGATGTTTGATGATGTTGTTGCGCGTAAAAAGTCGTTTTAGTTGGGACATTCTAAGGCTGAGCACAAGCAGGAAAAAATATAAGATGCTTTTGGGATATTTGGGGGGACCTGCGATTGGCTGGCACCCATTTCAGGGTGTCCCCCGCCTACCGCCCGAAGACAGCTGGTATACGCTCCGGCACCCCCCGCGATCCTTGAGAGGATAAAGCGGATCGGAAAATTGATGGATGTATACTTGTGGGTGTCAGTTTTTTTCTTTCCCCAACATGATGATCGAAATTAGAACTCACACTCCCATACCTGTCAACTTGTACGTTTTCCCCGTATTTTATAAGTTTTTTTTATCATTTCAAATCATGTACGGCGTATTACAACTTTTATACGGGGGAAAAAAACTATTGTGAACCGATCTCACAAAGACCATTTTGGCTCAAATCCAGATCGTCTCACCTGCTGGTAGCCAACGACAATGCCGTCGTCGATCGCTACTATTGTCACGGCAAACCAGCAAAAGTAATCCTCAATCGTATATTTTTTTTTATCGCTGTGTACGGTCGGATTGATAAAGCATGAAAAGCCGTTGTACGGGTTTTTGTTGCTTTGTAAGGGGAATCGTAATCATTTATAAGGGCAGCTATTAGCCGAGGTTGACAGGTATGCACTCCATATCAGTTGATGGCGGTAATGCACCATTAAGTTATTTTCCAACCGCCATGACATAACTAGAAGAAGAACGAGAAGCTATTCACACTTCTGTACGTTCAATTTAACCCCTGCAGGTGGCGATAACGCTCCTCTACGCTGCTTGGCTGACCAAAACAACAAAAGAGGCAGGCGAGAACGCTCTGATTTGTGCAGCGATAGCTTCGACGTGTTTGAGTAATAATTAGTGTCGCTGTACTTTCCAGTCACGTTGGAGCGTAAACTAGCAATATGGATTTTGAATCAACTCCGAAGAAATTCAGAGGTATGGAGCTATTACCACGTACCTGGACGATTCTTGTCGGTTTTGCCGACGTCTCACTCGAGGTAATGGTCAGGTGCCATCGTCATAAAAAAGCATGTAAATTCTATTAATTTTTATGAAAATATCTACCATATTCACTCGTGATACAGTCGGAAATTGGTGGTATCGGATAAGTAAAATTCAGTGTAATGTGTTTGGTTAAAAAAAGTGACATCAACTTATTTATTTCAAACTCAGAAGTTGAGGAAGTAATCAGCCAACTGCTGTTTTACAATTCTGGTTCACACCAAATTAAGTTGTCAGTTAATATTGAATTAAATAAAGGCCACATTAATTGCGTACATTTGACAGTACAGTATCTAACTTTTTAAATAGTCATTCAACCAGGGAAGCAAATGATCAGTGGTACACATATTACTTAACGCTGAACTCAAGCAGGTGTTCATCGAAACATTTTGTCACTTGTTCACAATTCATTAGTTTGAAAATCTACCCCCCACACCCCCATTATGCCTGTCTGTGGCACAGAGGGAAAGGCACTATACTTTCTTCCTCAGTCTGTGTGACTCCGCCTCATCATAACTGCCTCGCATTTTGTGTTGTAGTTTTAACCTGAGGTGTTTCTGAAGGGTTGTTGTGTTGACAGAACTCTTTGCTCCTTATGTGTTCAAACATTACAGAGTTGAAATTGCCACCCTTAATGTTACGTGTAACATGCACAATTCATGCAAAAAAAAAAAAAAAAAGACTATTGTTCTAAATAGCAGTTAGTGTTTGCACAAAACCGTGAGACTTCTGCTCGAAAGCAAAAATGTCAGGCAAGGTCTACTAGAACATCTGAACTTTATTTGTGGTTAAGCAGAAACACGTGGTATGTGCTTACTCCCATTTAAGATGTTTTGAATTAAGTTTCACCTGATGCATTAAAAATACAACTCATGAATCAAATGTTACCGGTAAAACGGCTTGGTTGCTAAAAACGTATTCGTATTCTTTTCCATTTATGTTGGTTATGCACACCCTGCAGTGGGACAAATGACGAGATGTGTGCAGTGGAGGTAATGGTGTTGCCTCATGTGGTAAGTCCAAGTCAATCATTACACACACGATGCATTGTTTTTTTAGTTGGTAGTTTGACTTTTGAAACACTAGCTCGCTTACTAAGTTGAAACACACTGACGAAGCTTCCATTTCAACTTTGTTGCAGGTAGGTCTCAGCAGTGGGCCTCTACGTGTGAATCAGTTATCAGTTTTAACTTATGGCAACTTGTGAATGTAGCTAATGAAGCCAATTGACTCAAAGTGATCCATCGATTTTCGTTGACATGACGAAACCTCAGATTAGCATTGTGTCAAGATACAGTCCCCACCAAAAGTTTTGGAACGGCAAAGTAAATTCCTTTGTTTTTGTTGTATACTGTTGACATTTAGGTTTTAGCTCAAAAGATGAATAGAAGGTTGGAAGAGGTTTTGAGGAATGGTGCAATTGTCATCGCAAAACCTCGAAAAAAGTGTCATGGAAAGGCGACCACAGAAGGTGGAACCAGGTTGTTTTTGGTTAGAACTGGTGCAATGGAAAAGTGGCATTGGAGAACCACTGGAAAACTATGCTGTATATATGTTTTTTCCTGCTCTCAGGCAAACTCTTTCAGGCATCTATGGCTCGTGTTCTTTCCCTGATCCGGCCTCAACCATTCTTGGCTCTCTTGGGGAGGAGGAAAATGTCACTATACTGCCGGGCGCGTGAGTTGTTTGCGGCGGCAGTGGAAGCTGTGCAGCCGGATGTCGCCATTCGACAGAGTTTGCAACGCCAAGACGACTCCGTGGTGGTTGTTGGCAGCGGCACTCGCAAATTCACGCTAAGAAACAATGTGCATGTGGTGGGCTTTGGAAAAGCGGTGCTTGGCATGGCCACCGAAGCAGAGAGGATTCTGGGAGATCACTTGGTGGGAGGAATCATCAGCGTGCCGCATGGCATTCAGCAGACATTACGGCAGCATGGCAAACAGTAAGCAAAAGCAACAAGATGGAAACGTTATTTAAATTATTATTACTAGAATTAGTATGGTATGTAATAGTTTGAATAAAGTTGAAAAAATACGATAAAAAAAGTTGTCGTTCATGATAATAAAGTTGGAATACTATGACAAAAAAGTCTGAATTTGTTTGAATAATGTTGTTAGATTACAGGTAAATTTGTGAAAATTAAGTTACAAAAAAGAAGTAATTTCAGAATAATGCCGGAATAGTTATTTTTTTTTAACAATAATGTGGAAGAAAAACTATAGTTGTGATCTGTGAGAAGTCAATTTTCTGATGGTCGTATTACAAGGATAAAACTGTCATAGTAGTAGAAAAATGTTATGATTCCTCACCCCCCAAAAAAATCTGAAGAAAATTAAGTCAGACTTTTGTGAGAATTAAATTTTTGTAATTTTTTGTAATAATCTCAAGAGAATAATTTTACAAGAATGTCATAATATTATGAGAAGATTATTGTAAAATGTACAAATGTAAGAATAAGGTCAAAAGACAAATATGTTAAAAAAAATACATTTGAGATGAAAATGAATTTAAATGTTCATAGCTTTTTATTATGACTTTACTACTTTATACTTAAAATTCTTGACTGACATTATTGACACAACTGTGGAGGCACTCCAACTAATGAAATTTGTCATTGCAGCCACTTGCTGTTAAAAGAAAAAAGCCGTATCCAAGTCATGGAGGGCGCGCAACACAACCTGCCCGATGCGAACGCTCAGAAGGCAGCAGAATGCATCGCTCAGCTAGCACGTGCACTGACGGAGAAAGACCTGCTTCTTGTGCTGATTTCAGGTACAATAACAAGCTCATATATACAGGCTTGGAGAGTAACGGAATACACGTCATGGCATTATGTATTCGCAAGACAAAAAAATGTTCATTCCACTACAGTTCAAGAAGAAAAATGCATAATCGGATTACAAATTCATTTATTAAAAGTGGGGTTTATTACACAGGTCCTTATATCCAGCAAATAGTCGCGTCCGCTGTATACAAATATACGTATGTTGTAGCAATATTTTTGGTGTGTGCGTGTTTCACCCAGCCTTTATGGGGCACTTATGTGCTAACTGCTGGCAACGGATGCTGTACAATACAATGTCAGCATAATTAGTTTTTTTTTTTTTTTTTTTTTTTTTGTAGTGCCCTCAACGTAAATATAACGCACCAAACAGTCTGGAAGATGAGTCAGATCAGCTATTACAGCTGTGACACACTGCTGGGAACAACTTCAAAATAAAAGTGTACTTAGGCATTGATGTCCATATATTATTTGATACGCTAAGGTTTATTTTGAAATTAGCCTTCTCGTAGCATTGTTGGGGTGTTTCTGTCATGCATTTAAAACATCAGTTGGTGACAGCACTAGTTATTAATAATTCATGACATGCACTTATGTGAAGACACTAATCATTTAAAAGGTTTCCCACTTTTCACAATTAGAACATTTATAAATATCAATATGCGACACTTAATTTCTATAAATCTCTGCCTGTCTTTCCATTTTCAAATGATCACCTACACAGAATTCCTTGAAAATCACAATGCTCCATCACTCATGTGGACCTTGGGTGCTACCTAGTGCCCACAGGCACCATAGCGGTGACCCTTGCTACCATCCTATGTACGAGTTCTTTGGTTGACAGGCACTGTTGTTGTAAAATTAGGTGGGGGCTCTGCATTGCTACCTGCACCCGTCTCGCCAATAACGCTCAAAGAAAAACTGGATATCACCCGCAAACTGGCGGCCGCTGGCGCCACCATTCAGGAGCTGAACACGGTCCGACGCGCCCTCTCCGTGTTAAAGGGCGGAGGACTGGCACAGTGCGCTCACCCGGCTCAGGTAATTTATGCATTTACTTTGACGTTTTGTTGAATTCCCACTTAAGAGATGATTTAAAATTAAATAATATCTTAAGTCTGTGCGCCATCGACGTGAAATGACAACAACGGGATCTCTAACAAGGAGCGCCAATGATGGCAATCAACTACTGTATGTTTTTTTTTCATGGGAATGAGTGGGAAAAACTCTTCTGTAGCTGGGAAAGTAGGAAAAAAAAGATGAAATATGGCTAGAATATGGCAGCGTTGGGTCTACTTCGGATTAGATCACCGTGTTTCAATGGAATGCAGAAACCCATAAACATGGCAGAAATTTGACCATTACAAGCAGCTTCTGATAAGCGATAACATAATGCGCGCACACACACACACACACACACACACACACACACACACACGCACACGCGCGCCCACGCCCAAGTCATGCATGCACACACTACTAAATACTACTGCTACTATTAAATAACGTGCAGAAAGTTTGTAATGTTAAATGTAAATTTGTTACATTGGTGATTCATTATTTTACCAACAAAATGATTTTTTCCCCTATAAAATAGAGAAGTAAAACACATTGATACAAAAAATACTAAACAAAAATACCACAGAAGCAAAGCATCAACGAAAGCAACATGAGAAAGTTACACAGTAGTCAGCAGTCACTAGAAATGCAATACTGTAGTCAGCAGTCACGAGAAATGCAATACCCACTTACATATCCACATTTGAGAAAGACTAGGATGAAGTATCAGTTTATCAGGTCCGACCCCTTTAATCTCACTTATATGATCAGTATATCAAATATTTGTCAATTCCAAATACTATTTCTATCTGATATGATAATTATTATCTACAGACTTGTGCACAATATATCAAATGCTTTCCAATTCACTACAATACTAAATATGTCGCTAAGTATACTGTAGTGCAGTATTAGACTAGATAGAATACCATTTGATTTCATTCTTAAACAGCTGATACACTTGTTTACACGTTTCCATTGATGTTGGTGGTATTTTATTTCAGGAAAAAAACTGTTCAGATGCTTGAGACATCACTCAAGCAAAAATTCTTAGCATCAAAATCACTGTTGCATAATATGAATCTTGTTTTCTGTTATTTTTTTTCGGAATAGGTGATTTGTGTGCAACCAATCTATATTTTACTGCGATTTACTCCAAAGTAGAAAAGGTAGATCCAAACTTCCTGTGTGATGAAAGAAGAAAGTCAAATCTTATTTTAGTGAATTTTCCTTTTATCCAAAAACAAGGAGGGTTGATTTTATTTCATTTTACTGTGATTTTTCTCTTCTCATTCTTTTTTTTTACATTTTTCCTTTTAGAAAAGAAATAAATAACATTTCTTGCTGTTTAAATAAAACAACAAAACAGAATTTCAGTTCTTTTAGATTAAAAAAAAAAAAATATATATATATATATATATAATTTTTAATATATATATATGTATTTTTTTTATCAGAAGAATTTTATTTTTTCTATTGGATCATGTCAATGAAAAAGCTATCATCGTGGAGATAAATGCTCCCCATTACAGTGAGTGTTTTTCCCTTTTGTACCACTGGTAGAATTTTTTTTCTTTATACAAGAATGGCTGATGTTACCATTTCTGTTGGGGATGCCCCAATCCAATTTTCACCTAATCCAGAATTGGGTGAAAAATATCGATTTTTATTTCTAAACATTTAAAGATCTAAAACCTACAAAATTAAACAAATGTGCAAATATCTTGCCAAATAGAACAAAATGGCTTAGTTTTATATTACACGTTTTGTTTTTGATTATTATAACTAGTCGTGATGTAGTTAGTGACACACACACACACACACACACACAAACAACCTCCCCTGCGCTCAGCTCCACTACAGGCAGAGCGGCGGGTTTGACTTTGTTTGGAGGGAGAGGCAAGCTGAAAGATCAGTCTGCCTTCGTCAACGAGTTGAGAGAGCGATAGACAGGTTCATGACGCATCCAAACTGACGATCCTCAAATAAAAGTTGGTGTAAATTATTTGGTTAAACACAAGCTTGTTTCTCACTGGTTTAACTTGGTCATGATTCAATAGTATGGTTTCCAGATGGATGAAGTCATGCACATTTGCAACAACTACGTAGCTCTGCGGAGTCTTTCATTTTAGCCTGCAAAAGTCACTTTACAATGTAAATGTACTGTTTAGCATTGAACAAATCAAATGCACTCGAACAGAGGATTCCCTCATTCTCTATAAAAGCTTATATGGGCGATTCCAACAAATTGTATAAATTGAGTATCGGATCGGGACTCAGTATCAATGTTTGGTTTTCATTTTTGTATGGATGTGTCTTCAGTGTGCGCTCTTCTCCACAGGTGTTGGCTTTGATCCTGTCAGATGTGATCGGCGATCCACTTGACCTGATAGCAAGCGGCCCCACTGTGCGGGTTCCTATATGTCGTGAGGAGGTGTTGGCAGTCCTTGAGCGCTACAATTTGCTTGACTCTGTCCCTCTCTCTGTGGAGGACGTGTTGGGTAGACTTAGTCCACGAAAAGAAGTTGAAGTAGATGAGGCAGGGCACGTTACCAATTACGTAATCGGCTCCAACAGCGTTGCCCTCCAGCGTGCGGGCCGCCAAGCACTTGAGCTGGGTTTCCGCCCAATTGTACTGTCACCAACAGTGTGCGGAGATGTGAGGTCAGTGTCTCGTCTTTATGGCCTCTTGGCCCGTTTCGCCTGCTCCCGTGAGGAAAATCCATCCGAGGTCACAGCAGAGGTGCTGAAGCTGGGACCGGCAGTGGGAGTAGAGAGTGGGGACCTGCATCGTGTCATGCAGAGTTTGGAGGAGGCCCGTTCGCGGGGAAAGGGCACGACGTGCGTGTTGGCGGGGGGCGAGCCCACCGTGCAACTGACGGGAAACGGCCGTGGGGGTCGCAACCAGGAGCTGGCTATGAGAGTGGGACTGGAGCTGAGAGGCTTGCAACCCTTGCCAGACAGTCCCGTCTTCCTGAGTGGCGGAACTGACGGTCAGGATGGCCCCACCGAGGCGGCGGGAGCCATCACGGATGCAGGCTTGTATGAAGATGCCCAAAAACAACAGCTCGACATTGTCAGCTTCCTTAAAAACAACGATTCCTTTACTTTTTTTACACATCTCTCTGGTGGACGCAACTTAGTTGTCCCAGGATTAACCTGCACCAATGTCATGGATGTGCACATTCTGCTAATTCCACACAGTGCCAAATAGGACTGAGAGTGTAATTTGAGCTGAATCCACAACAGTGAACCCTTGCTATTTGTGGACCAAGTCCCCCACAGTTCTGTGTCCAAACGTTTTTGTTTGAGGGCCAAATATGTATAAATGGAAGGATGAAAGGGCCACTTTAAAATTCTTCAACTTCTGAAACGCGCTGAAGTCAGTCAAGAAAGCAATTATATATTGTTTGTATTGTCTAGTTAATCTGTCTTTCTGTTTAAGGTCTGAAGGCAAATAGTTGAGAAATTTTCCATGTTTTTAAGGTGGCCCTTTATCTCACTGAATATTCAGCTCTGCATTTAACAGCAAGTTAATCACATCTCCACTTTCACAGCCAAAAACAACAACAAACTGTCATAAGATGGCCATTTTTCAGGTCCTGGGGGATCATTAATGTGATGTCTTCATAAATCAGCCATAGAGCACAATGTGAAATAAACAATTTTGCCTCTAAAAGTGAATTATATTTATTCACTGCAGTGTTTTGAAGATAAATTGTATTCTTTTAATCATAAATGGTTCATTTGAATCTTCGAGTATTGAGAAATGTTGTACGGTATTGTACAAATTTAGTATTAATGGCACTTATTTTTCTGACACCCTCCCTGCTCACTCTGCCCGCCTTCACCTTTTTTAATTATCGGTAACGTTGTGGCCCATGTCAAATATTATTTTTATTATATATTTTGTCATGTCACGGACCGCTGAAAAGTGGATGGTGGGCCGCAAATGGCCTGGCCCACCATCTAATTTTGACACTGATTGGTTTGTTAGGGAATGTCCGACATGCGGTTATACCAGACACCTATGTAATTTTATAATCGGGGCTCTCATAACAAATACAAATGGAACACCAAATCGATTTTATATTTAAAACAGATATCTGCATAACAACAACAACAACCCACCAACAAAAAAACTTAACTAATTTTAAATATTTTGTTTTCTTTGCCATCACCTTGTTGAACCGTGTGGAATAGATTGAAACATAACTAAAAACAAATATTGAAAAATTAAATTTTTGACCAGTTTTTTTTTTTTTTTATTAAATTGAAAATTGAAATATGGGCTAATCTATCTTGGGTTAATATTTTGATATCTGATGCCAGAGGAGTAGTGCCTCATGTCATCAACTTGCCAAGATTATTTTCCTGCGCCATCTAATGTGAGTAAATCACGGCATTGAAGTTCCATTCGCACTTTAGGGATCCCTCGAGGAAAAAGGGGCTTTGGAGGTTCATTCATCCCTGCGAACACCTTTGTCATCGGCTCACATCTCTGCAAAATCTACAGGAGGTTTTTCACAATATACAGTGAGCTACAACAGTGAGTCCAGGCATCTTGTTTAATAATCAGACACAATATTTAGAATCAATTTTGTATTTACAATCGTGTTCTAGGAGCATGTACAGTTTATAAAAACTGACGACAAACCCTTAATAGTCAGAATTTGAAGGTGCATTCACTGTCTCTGGGAGTTTCAGACGTCTGGCTAATCCCGATGAGATTTGAATGGTTCCCCCGATGTGCTCCCCCTACAACAATGACAAAATGACATTACGCTCTACAAAAACACCAAAACAACACAGAGTAACACGCTAATAGTGTGCGGATACCTACCAGCTCCCCAGGCCAGCTGTTGTGTCAGGTGTCCCCCCGTTCTGGCCGCTACCTGAACGCAACAAGACAGCAAGTCAGCTCAACCCTATTACCTCTACCCGAGCAACCAGGTAGAAATTCTAGTAAAAACAAATGCTCACCTTGGCGATAATACATGTCGTTCACCGTGTTGCCGTAAACCTTCCAAGCAAAGTGAATAGCCAGGAGACTGAAAATCAACCAGGTGAGGAGGATTTTGAATATGGAGACTCTCAAGTCGTTGGCGAGCCAGTCCTCCACGAATTCGGAAAGAAACGACAAGCAGCCGTCGGCGATACGGGACAGAAATTCAAAGTCCCAAGGCTCCTCCATAATGCCCGGTTACTTCCCAGCGTTTGTCGTGTAAATAGACAAGTACATTTGTCGAACATCGCTCGATCGGTAGAACAACAAACGCCTCTAGCTCGCCGGAGCGAAGCAGGCTACGGTGGCTACGGAAGTGTGTTGAGGGATACTAAGTGACGTTACGTAGCTCAACCCACCCTTTTCTTGTTTTGTTTTTCTTTTTTTAAATTGATAATACAGTATAACGTATAGTTGACCCACGCTATTCGCGCCAAAATTCACGTATAATTGACACTCATTAAAGATGCATGGGGGTTGACAAAAATAAAATAAAAGGAAAGAAAAGACAATAATAATAATACAATCCGCGGATGGGTGTGCCAAACCCCAAGTATGCTGTGGTCCACCATCAAGCGTAATCTTTTGTTGTGCACAGTATGTAGTTTTAATTCTAATATTCTCCTCAGGATGGAGTTTTTTTAACGGAATGAAATTCTTTAAATTGGTAGGGAATGCTTTTCTGTTAGAAAATCACGATAACTAAGGAGTTGGCCGTTTTGTTCTTTCACTTAAATTATGTTTTTATCAATCATATTTTCTAGATAAAATGTTGTGCTTGATAGGTTAGGCCTCTTTGAAATAGATAATTCGATAGGTGACATGCTACTTTTACTCAAATATGACTGTTCCAAATCAGTGACAGATCTGTATTTTTGTGTGTGTGTGTGTGTGTGTGTGTGTGTGTGTGTGTGTG
>NW_017806002.1:312189-315200 GCF_001891065.2 Hippocampus comes
GGGGGGGGAGCCATCACGGATGCAGGCTTGTATGAAGATGCCCAAAAACAACAGCTCGACATTGTCAGCTTCCTTAAAAACAACGATTCCTTTACTTTTTTTACACATCTCTCTGGTGGACGCAACTTAGTTGTCCCAGGATTAACCTGCACCAATGTCATGGATGTGCACATTCTGCTAATTCCACACAGTGCCAAATAGGACTGAGAGTGTAATTTGAGCTGAATCCACAACAGTGAACCCTTGCTATTTGTGGACCAAGTCCCCCACAGTTCTGTGTCCAAACGTTTTTGTTTGAGGGCCAAATATGTATAAATGGAAGGATGAAAGGGCCACTTTAAAATTCTTCAACTTCTGAAACGCGCTGAAGTCAGTCAAGAAAGCAATTATATATTGTTTGTATTGTCTAGTTAATCTGTCTTTCTGTTTAAGGTCTGAAGGCAAATAGTTGAGAAATTTTCCATGTTTTTAAGGTGGCCCTTTATCTCACTGAATATTCAGCTCTGCATTTAACAGCAAGTTAATCACATCTCCACTTTCACAGCCAAAAACAACAACAAACTGTCATAAGATGGCCATTTTTCAGGTCCTGGGGGATCATTAATGTGATGTCTTCATAAATCAGCCATAGAGCACAATGTGAAATAAACAATTTTGCCTCTAAAAGTGAATTATATTTATTCACTGCAGTGTTTTGAAGATAAATTGTATTCTTTTAATCATAAATGGTTCATTTGAATCTTCGAGTATTGAGAAATGTTGTACGGTATTGTACAAATTTAGTATTAATGGCACTTATTTTTCTGACACCCTCCCTGCTCACTCTGCCCGCCTTCACCTTTTTTAATTATCGGTAACGTTGTGGCCCATGTCAAATATTATTTTTATTATATATTTTGTCATGTCACGGACCGCTGAAAAGTGGATGGTGGGCCGCAAATGGCCTGGCCCACCATCTAATTTTGACACTGATTGGTTTGTTAGGGAATGTCCGACATGCGGTTATACCAGACACCTATGTAATTTTATAATCGGGGCTCTCATAACAAATACAAATGGAACACCAAATCGATTTTATATTTAAAACAGATATCTGCATAACAACAACAACAACCCACCAACAAAAAAACTTAACTAATTTTAAATATTTTGTTTTCTTTGCCATCACCTTGTTGAACCGTGTGGAATAGATTGAAACATAACTAAAAACAAATATTGAAAAATTAAATTTTTGACCAGTTTTTTTTTTTTTTTATTAAATTGAAAATTGAAATATGGGCTAATCTATCTTGGGTTAATATTTTGATATCTGATGCCAGAGGAGTAGTGCCTCATGTCATCAACTTGCCAAGATTATTTTCCTGCGCCATCTAATGTGAGTAAATCACGGCATTGAAGTTCCATTCGCACTTTAGGGATCCCTCGAGGAAAAAGGGGCTTTGGAGGTTCATTCATCCCTGCGAACACCTTTGTCATCGGCTCACATCTCTGCAAAATCTACAGGAGGTTTTTCACAATATACAGTGAGCTACAACAGTGAGTCCAGGCATCTTGTTTAATAATCAGACACAATATTTAGAATCAATTTTGTATTTACAATCGTGTTCTAGGAGCATGTACAGTTTATAAAAACTGACGACAAACCCTTAATAGTCAGAATTTGAAGGTGCATTCACTGTCTCTGGGAGTTTCAGACGTCTGGCTAATCCCGATGAGATTTGAATGGTTCCCCCGATGTGCTCCCCCTACAACAATGACAAAATGACATTACGCTCTACAAAAACACCAAAACAACACAGAGTAACACGCTAATAGTGTGCGGATACCTACCAGCTCCCCAGGCCAGCTGTTGTGTCAGGTGTCCCCCCGTTCTGGCCGCTACCTGAACGCAACAAGACAGCAAGTCAGCTCAACCCTATTACCTCTACCCGAGCAACCAGGTAGAAATTCTAGTAAAAACAAATGCTCACCTTGGCGATAATACATGTCGTTCACCGTGTTGCCGTAAACCTTCCAAGCAAAGTGAATAGCCAGGAGACTGAAAATCAACCAGGTGAGGAGGATTTTGAATATGGAGACTCTCAAGTCGTTGGCGAGCCAGTCCTCCACGAATTCGGAAAGAAACGACAAGCAGCCGTCGGCGATACGGGACAGAAATTCAAAGTCCCAAGGCTCCTCCATAATGCCCGGTTACTTCCCAGCGTTTGTCGTGTAAATAGACAAGTACATTTGTCGAACATCGCTCGATCGGTAGAACAACAAACGCCTCTAGCTCGCCGGAGCGAAGCAGGCTACGGTGGCTACGGAAGTGTGTTGAGGGATACTAAGTGACGTTACGTAGCTCAACCCACCCTTTTCTTGTTTTGTTTTTCTTTTTTTAAATTGATAATACAGTATAACGTATAGTTGACCCACGCTATTCGCGCCAAAATTCACGTATAATTGACACTCATTAAAGATGCATGGGGGTTGACAAAAATAAAATAAAAGGAAAGAAAAGACAATAATAATAATACAATCCGCGGATGGGTGTGCCAAACCCCAAGTATGCTGTGGTCCACCATCAAGCGTAATCTTTTGTTGTGCACAGTATGTAGTTTTAATTCTAATATTCTCCTCAGGATGGAGTTTTTTTAACGGAATGAAATTCTTTAAATTGGTAGGGAATGCTTTTCTGTTAGAAAATCACGATAACTAAGGAGTTGGCCGTTTTGTTCTTTCACTTAAATTATGTTTTTATCAATCATATTTTCTAGATAAAATGTTGTGCTTGATAGGTTAGGCCTCTTTGAAATAGATAATTCGATAGGTGACATGCTACTTTTACTCAAATATGACTGTTCCAAATCAGTGACAGATCTGTATTTTTGTGTGTGTGTGTGTGTGTGTGTGTGTGTGTGTGTGTGTGTGTGTGTGTGTGTGGTGGGGGGGGGGGTCATTGTTATTGCGACAGTCTTCCCATCTGGTTCTTGGTCTTCTTTCTTTTTGGGCCCATCCGCATTGCTCCAAAA
>NW_017806002.1:315231-358960 GCF_001891065.2 Hippocampus comes
GTGAGATATATATGTTTGTGTGTGTGTGTGTGTGTGTGTGTGTGTGTGTGTGTGTGTGTGTGTGTGTGTGTGTGTGTGTGTTGGGTGGGGGGGGGCGTACGTTGCGTTGCAAATTGACGGTGGTGTTATTGGTGGATACGGGATGATTTGACATAGTTTAGGTAGCACATTGCCAAATCAAGCGAGCCAATACTTAAATAAGCAATAATTGTGTTTTATTGTTACAAATTTCTACTCTCTATGTCTTTTTTGTTAACATTTCGACCTTTTGAAAAAGAAACCCGCTCTTACCGCCGTTTAAAACATACTTTGAAGGCGGGGTCGCCTGGAGTCAACGAGCGACCCGATTGGCTGAATCAGCGTGACGTCACCGAACCCGGATGCATTGCCTGCGAGAAGAGAGAAGCGTTTGCTTTCTTCTCATTGACGGCTAGAATCAAGGCTGATGACCAACGAGACTTGATGTAGCATTTTTAGGAATTCTGCTTTCGTCTGTACATAAAAAACGTAAGTTCTACCTGTTGTTGTGGTTGTGATTGCGGCTCACTATTTTGACGACTCTTAAGCCGGGGCTTAAATTCAACTGTGTGTGTGTGTGTGTGTGTGTGTGTGTGTGTGTGTGTGTGTGTGTGTGTCGCTTGCTAGTAGGTCACGCTAACCACTGGCATCACCATTTACTGACTTGATATACATATGTGTGTGCTAAGAATTGAAAATACCCTTTCACCGTGGCGTGCAAGATACCATCACACAAAAAGGTGCAACGGAAAGCTAATTATTGACGAAAGGTTAGCCTCTTGGCAGCCGCTAAGTCACGGTTGAATACAGTACTTTACTTGTGTTTGTGGTGAGGTATTATCTAGACGTGCCTAGTTAATTCCATAGAGTACTCGATGTGATAATATTCCACCAGCAGCTCTGTCGTCATGTGACGCCACGTTCGTAAAATTGCTGCCATTAATGCATGGTACTGTGCAAGAGTCTTGGGATGTCTGCTTTGATACGACCTCAAGTTATTTTCCTATCTTGGGTCGTCACGCGGTATGTCAGAAAATCTAGCGGTACTTTGTCTGAGGTTTAATTCCGTGTGTATAATTGCTTTTTGTGTATTTTTTTTGTGGTGGTGCAGCAGGGGGGTACTTGAAAAGAGGGCAAGTGTGATGATAACCATAGAACAGAAAATGGAACTTACCGGCACACAGGAAAGCATCTCGCTGCTCAGTATCTATTCATTGTCTGTAGAACTTGTTCTCATTAAGGCTACGGGTTAGTTACACCCTATCACAGTTGACTTTTGTCAAGATAAACTGGATCCACCCTGGACTGGTCAGCAGTCAATCACAAGGTCTAGAGCAGTGGTTCTTAACCTGGGTTCGATCGAACTCTAGGGGTTCGGTGAATCGGTCTCAGGGGTTCGACAGAGCCTCTGCCATGGAGGGTAAGACACACATCCGACTCAAGGTGTCAATTAGTTATGACACGCCTGCTTGGCCATCACTGGCTGCAGATGATCACATTACATTGCTTGTCCAATCAGTGCTGCGGGAAATTTAGTTCGCGTAGTAGTCAACGTGTGACTGTCATGATAGTACGTCATACAATTAAAAATATATATATACTTAGGCCATGTATTTTTTTTTTTACTTTTTTGTTTTTAACAAATGTGTTTTTTTAATGTCTTGAATTTGTAAAAAAAAAATCTAAATTTTATTTTTCACTAATGTATATACTTAGGCCATGTATTTTTTTTTTACTTTTTTGTTTTTAACAAATTTGTTTTTTTAATGTCTTGAATTTGTAAAAAAAAATCTAAATTTTATTTTTCACTAATGAAGGGTTCGGTGAACATGCATATAAACTGGTTGGGTTCGGTACCTCTTAAAAGGTGAAGAACCACTGGTCGAGAGTGAGCAAAGGCAATTTCCACTTTTGACTGGTCGAGATAAAATCACAGATGGACTATATCCCGGATAGTTTTCAGAAAACATGGTCCACCCCAAGCCATAGTTGGTGACCCAATTTGTGAGATAATATATTTGTTCCCTCAAAATCAATTGCTGGATTTGACTATTTACAATATTGCATATATAACCCAGTGATAAAAATAAGCAACCTTACTAAGATTTAAGCTGTTGTTTGTGTCAATGTATTTTGAGCAGTTAATAATATCAGTGGCCCCTTCCTCGTACCCTTAAAATGCATCCGTCTCAAAAATAGTCGTCAATATAAACTGGCAGAATGTCAGTACAACACAGTACTGTTTAATCAAGTTCCATGCTGTACATATTCCTTGCCGAATCACCCAGTGTGTTGAACCAAGCGAATTTGGGTTGTAATGAAACTTGGTGTACTTGTTGATTGTACTGGCACAACAGTAAATCTCAAATTTAAGGTCATTCGGAGCCGGGCTTTGCGAGCTATGGCCCACCGAATTTTAATATGTTTGGCAAAATGGGTGTCGCCGCCTTCCTTTGAGCCCTTATATCTCAGGAACTAGTCTATCAATCTTCACAAAATATCTATTGTTGTAAAGGGAATTCAACAAGGAATGCACATTTGGAAGCATCAAGATTGGCACATATTTTACTAACTTTACTCTTTGACCTATAATTTAACCTTGGAGTTGGCCTTACATATCACATGACCCGAAGACATTTCTTCATAAAATGTAATCTCTCACATTCTCTAAAACAGGGGTCACCAACTTTTTTGAGAGTGAGAGCTACTTCATGTGTACTGATTGTGTGAAGGGCTACCAAATTGATATACATCCGAAATAACATCTGGACAAATCACATTTAATAATATTAGAATGTGTTATTTTTAATACTTAATGATTTATTTAAATTTTCAGGCTCTGATCATCTTAAAGATGTCTCACAATACTGCCAGCGTTTGCATTTTTAAATCATAATTTCAACTAGCAAATCTCAATCCTAGCACTGGCGGGCTGTTGGTGTGGTCCTCACGGGCTACCTAAATCACTCAAATATGCACCAATCTTCGAAATCTTTGTAGATTTGGAATCCTTGTTGAATTTCCTTTCCAACTGTCCAACAGTGTTTTGTGAAAATTGACTCAGTAGTTCCTGAGATATAAGGGTTTAAGATAAGGTGGCCATGCCCGTTTTTCCTGAAAATGGCAAAATTCGGCAGGTCAGAGCTTCCAAACCCCTGCTCTGATTAGCCTAAAATCAATCATTGACCCTAACACGTTTTTGTGATGTGGGAGGAAGCCAGACTACACGGAGAAAACACATGAAACGCATGGGAACTCCATATAGTAGCGCCGAAGCTGGGATTTGAACCCAGGGTCTCTTGACTGTGAAGCAGATGGGCTTACCACTATTATCGCCCTGCTGCCATCGGTTCTATTTTTCCTTTTATTCATATGTTTTTTTCAAAATCTCCAGTGACTGGGATGGTATTATGGACACGGACAATGATCAAGAGGGAGAGACACAGGGAGTCAAGATTTGTGGTCCACCCTTAGAAGTTAACACAGCAGGTACAGTATTCCTCCATATATTTGCAGTTCACGATTCACAAGTTGACCTTTAATTTTAGCCTGAGATTTTATTGGCAGTTATGGAGAGTCTTCTTATCACCATTAAGTAGGGCTGAACAATTTTAGGACAAGATTTAATTGTGATTTTTCTGTCAGATAATTGCGAGTTTGATTCAATTCGCAATTTTTATCCGGTCAAGAGCACCATTTACTATTTACAGTAACATCTAGAAACGTGACAGAAAATCACATCACACCATCAAAATCTTAAAAGCTAATATTCTAATCATGCACAGACACAAAGAAGGCTATGTGAGGTTTTTAAAAATGGTTCATAAAGCAAGACCTACTGCTTGCCGTAATAGTGTTTGTAAAAAAATGTTTAAACCACAAATGTTTCACATTTTGTACCGATTCTTAGTTAGAAAATATAAGATTATACGTACATATTTTTTCCCATATTTTTGTCAGAGACTTCACTACCAGTACTCCAAATGGAGACTGAGTACTGAGCGATATGGCCTGAAATTCATATCACGATTGAAATTGACTCACTTGACTGCAATGGAGAGTGCAAAGGTATACAAGTCATCAGCAAGAATTTGCAAATGGGTTATTTAAATCTTTCCCTTAGCATTTACGTCTCCATTTAAGCTCTCCTTGCTCGGTGTATTGCATGGTTAGATATTCCTCATCCACCTTGAAGTGCTACTTATAGATAAGATAAGATATCCTTTATTTGTCCCACACTGGGGAAATTTACAGCCTTCAGCAGCAAGATTGTGGGTAGAAAGAAGAGAAAAAGAAAACACAGTTCAATTAAGTGCAATATAAATACAAATATGGATAAGGTCAATAAGTTCAATTAAGTGCAATATAAATACAATAGTCACAGTACTATTCACATTCACATTTGTTGTCATATCATTTAAATAATTTTATGATTTATTTATTTATTCATTTTTTATTCAGCAGCCTGACAGCAGTCGGTAGGAACGAGCGGCGGTATCTCTCCGTCTTGCAACGCGGGTGTAACAGTCTCTGACTGAAGGAGCTACCGAGTGCTGTCAGGGCGGGCTGGAGGGGGTGGGAGGGACTGTCCAACATAGCTTTTAGCTTAGCTAGCATCCTGCTGCTGCCCACCTCCTCCAGAGTGTCGAGGGAGCAGCCCAGGACAGAACTAGCCTTCCTGACTAGTCGCTCCAATCTCTTCCTGTCCCGGGCCGAGATGCTGCCTGACTAGGAGTCGATCTGATTTGCCGCAATGGATGAGAGGATTAATTACTGGGAGGACGATTTCAATATTTCAACTCGACCACGAAGCTAATAATGTTGCAATTTGTCTGTTCACCTTCTCATGACATATTCTGTTTGTCATTGTGTTTTCATTTCAGCAGCAGACACCTTGGCAACCTCACTTTCGCTTTTGGGTAATCACATGTTTCCAGATGTAGTGGCCAGGAAGGCGGCCCGTGAAGATGAACGGGCACAAGATGTCCCAGAAGAACCCCCTCAGGACACAGAAGGCTCACTTTCTCTCCAAGCAACCGAGCCAGAAAGTCAGGAGCATCAGGACGACGTGGCGGACGGCACCCAAAGTGACTCTGGAGAGTTTGTTGTAACTGTCCTGGCCAAGGCCAAGTTGGAGGAGCAAGGCCTCGGCGTGAAGGGTCACTCGTCACCACTGTTGGAGGTGGGAATCCAGGAATCTCCGCCGGCCGCCCACGGCGGGTCCCACCGAGACGAAGATGTGACGGCAGAAAGCTGGCGGCGGCACAGGAAGCACATTTTTGTGCTGAGCGAAGCCGGAAAGCCCATCTATTCACGCTATGGCAGCGAAGAAGCTCTGTCGTCTACGATGGGTGTCATGATGGCACTGGTGTCCTTTGTGCAAAGTGGAGATAACAACATACGCTCCGTCTACTCAGGTGAGCGTCACTAAAATACAACATCTGTGGGGGACATAATGACATTTCATTGTTATTGTTTTATCATTTTATTTCACATTCCGATTTTTATTATAATAATAAAGCCCTTTCTATATAAAAGAAAAACAATAGAAAATTTTTAATGGTACAGAACATGCTTTTGTTTTGTACTGTAGTGATGTTACAATAAATTTATTATAGAGCTCTGGAAAAAAAATAAATGACCAAAAAAACACTGGACTTTTTTTGTTTTTTTTTTTTGGGGGGTGGGGGGGTAATATTTTGAATTGTACTTAATTGTGTGTTTTTCTGCATATCCATCAGAGGAGCACACAGTGGTCTTCCTCCAAAAAGGCCCCCTCGTATTGGTATGCGTATCCAGCAGCCGACAGTCGGAGCAGCAGCTGCGCAGCGAGCTCCTCTACGTCTACTACCAGATCATCAGCATGCTCACGCAGGCCAGCATCTCACGAATCTTTGAACATAAGAAGAACTACGACCTGCGGCGGCTGCTGGCAGGCTCGGAGAAGATCCTGGACGGCCTCCTGGACTTGATGGACTCCGACCCCAGCTTCCTTTTGACGGCCGTGCATTGCCTGCCGCTCGCCTCCTCCCTCAGGGACTCCCTCAGCCAGATCTTGCAGAAGGCCATCACCCCCAACCTGGTCTTCTCTATCCTCATTGCCAAGAACCAGCTGCTGACCGTGGTGCAGGAGAGGGCGGTCATTGAGGACGCCCGTCTGGAGCCCGCCGACATCCACCTGCTGCTCAACCTCATCGGCGCCTCCTCCGCTTTCCAGGCCGGCGAGATCTGGACGCCGATCTGCCTTCCGCTCTTCAACCCCGACTGTTACTTCTACACATACATTTCGTACCTGGACCCGCCCGAGTGCACCGTGTGCCTGCTGCTGCTCTCCACCGACAAGGAGGCCTTCTACGCAGTGGCTGAGTGCAAGCGGCGCATCGAGGAGGCCATGGCAGCGCAAGGCTCGCTGGGCCTCATCGCCAAGGCGCAAACGTACAGTGTGAGCCAGGTCGGTGTCGCTGACCTCAGGCACTTCATGTACAAGCCCTTCGACGTGCCCGACAACCACCGCCAGCTCACACAGTTCACCAGGTTTGTTTGTTCTTCATCTTTCGTGCTTTTGCCGTGGTGTTCTGTTGCGCTTGTCCTCATTATGTGGCCAGCAAGTCGCAGGCTAGGGTGTGAGCTGGAACCCATCCCAGCTGAGTTTTTGCCTGACAAACATTGTCCAACATGAACTGGTTCCTAGTCAATTTGAGGATAGCTACAGCATATCGCAGCAGACTTTTGGTGAGAGAAATGCGGGGTCCACCAAGGACTGGTCTCCTGTCAGTCATAGCATTGCAAGTGAGGTTAAGTGTATCACAACTGACTTTTTGCGAGATAATCAGAGTCCAACCGAGACTTCCCAAGATGAAGCTATTTTGACAAGAGAAATTCCTCCCCTCGCGGCATCTCCAGAGTGACATGGAGGAGGAATCTGTTGTGCATGCTTTGTCGTCGAATCAAGGCAATACAAGGAACTCGTTGAATCATTTGAACAAGTAGTACCAAAGTGATCAAGTGGAAAGCATGGAAAAAAAGTGGTTTTGAATCGTGACCTCTCCTAGATGTTAAGTCATGGCCAGAGACTCGAGGTGTGGGGTCAGTAAATGAGCCCCACTGTTACATGACAGTGATGGAGAAGTGCAGAACAGCTCGCTCGCTGATGCATTTTCAACAATGGATGGGCTCCAACGCTGGAGACCTGACTATTTGTCTAGAAGATATTTAAAACATCAATTTTCCAGAACATGTACTTTGATGGATTTTTATGTATGCCCCCAACGGTGACTTTTTTCCACCCGGCAGCCCCGAGATGGAAGCCCCATACCACACAGAGGAGGAGAAAATGAGGCTGCTGGACCTTTACCGTTACATGCACGGCCGCATCCACAGCAACTCTCGACCCCTTAAGCTCATCTACCACGTAGCCGAGAGGGAAACTCTGTTGGCGTGGGTACGTATCAGACCATGATAGTTTGGGATATTTATAGTTGCAGTTGCTTTTGATTTCATTTTGACTTTTGTTTATCAGCTTCAATTAGTTTTCATTAGTCTTTAGGCTAGGTTTGTTAGTTTTTATTTTTAAATTAGTTTTTAATTTTACTTTTGATAAGTTTTAGTATTAGTTTTTTTCCCATCGAAGTGTGGGGTGCAAATAAAAATAATTAAAGGTTACAACTATTCTGTCAAAAACTGCAATTCCCAAATGGCTGCTCGACCTTCCTTCTACGGTCATAACAGCAATACCGTAATCAAAACGTTTAAAATCATCCCAATAACATTCATTGACCAAGCTGAAAACAAAGGACATTTTTACTCTTAGTTTTAGTTTTTTTTAACATAAAATGTAGTTTTTGTTGGTTACCATTTTATTTCACCAATTCTAATTTATTTCGTTCATTTTCATAAATTATAACCTTAGAAAATAACTTTTCCAAAAGTCCGCAAAATGTCATCTTAAATCTCACATTACAATTTTTTCACAAAAATGCAACTTCCAGAAATGTAACATTACAGATATTTGTCCTCAAATAACAATGGATATTTAAACACAGTGGAGCAACACACGTAGACAGACAATATCACAATACTTACAGTCAGATAATTCTTTATCTTCTGCGAATAACAGCGGCCTACCGAGGAGCCAAGATGGCCTCTATGTACAGTTTATCCGAGTGTCTGTATTATACTGTGCCCAGGTGGCCATGCCATACACTCCAGTAGGAGCAACACAATGTCCCCTGAACCACTGCGTTATCAAAGGGCAAATTGTAAATTGGCTGTATCCTCTGGTTGCTCCATCATGATGGCATACGACTAGTAGGTGGTCAGCAGTCGCCAGAGCAATGACAAGATACTTTTCTCCCTATGACAAAGCCAGCGTAGTATGCCCACGACATTGAAGCTGTTCGTTTCATTTTTAAAGATTGTTGGTTTATGATTTTTACACAGGTGACAAGTAAGTTTGAGCTGTACACGTGCTTCAGTCCACTGGTAACCAAGGCGTGCGCCATCACCGTCATCACCAAGCTCCTCCGCTGGATCAAGAAGGAGGAGGAGCGCCTCTTCATCAGGTACCCACCCAAGTACTCGACCACGCCCAACCCCGCCAAGAGCTCGCGGGGGGCCAAAGCGGAACAGACAGATTCGTCCGACAATGGCTTCCTGTCCTTGCTTTGAGGGCACCCATCGAAAGCTACATTTTGACACCCACCGGCACAGGACACAAAAGCAGAGGTAGGAACACCTTGTAATTTTTCAGCCAGAAGCGGCGGTGGACAGAGCTATTTAAGTGGTTTTACTTTAGTTTTATCAAACTATGAATGTATCACGCGGGAGACTTCTGTACCAGGATTATGCAAGCGGAGATGGACAAATCGGAACGTCCTTGCAATAAAACCTCAGAGCCCTAAAAACATTTAACCCACAATAGAATGATCATGATAATAATGAACTGATTGTTTATTTGTTTTTCATCACTTTAGTACAGCCCTCAGAAAACTTGAGGGAATTGGGGTCACATATAAAATTATATCACGAGAATGAAAAATGAACCTCGAAGCATAGTTGCCCAAGTCCTATTTGACGATCTTTGGGGGGAGGGGGGAGACAACAAATTTAATAAGAAGAATCCGGTTGCCTCGATTCAAACTTTGTAGATTAACATGACATGGATGAATGACAATCTACACAAAACTCAAGAAAAAAACAAAATGTTTAGGAGCTACATTGGTATTCGTCATGATGTTGTGAAAGTAAGTTAAACATGACTTTTGGAACTTTGTAAATAGGCTAATGATACATTTTCCAGATAAAACGTATTTTTGCAAAAACTAATGTATTATTTTAGGAAGTTTTTTTTCCAACAAGTGGGTTTTTTTCTGAATATTTTTCTCTACTGGTCTTCTTTTCAATATTTATTTTTTTGAAACGAAACCTTTTTTGGAGGGCAAGTTGTAATCTTATAAGAATAAAGATAAAAAGTCAAATTTTCTTCAGGATGACAATTTTTTTTTTTAATTCACATTTTTTTTCGGGGGAAAAGTCACTAATTTATGAGAATAGTCGTATTTTTTTCAAGAATAAAATCATTTTCAAGATTCAAAAAGTGTTTCTTCACCCAAGATAAAAATGTTAATTTTTTTCCTCACGAAAGTTCTATTTTTTTGTGATTGAATTTATTCTTTTAAAAAATAACTATTCATGAAAAAAGAACTTGTAACACAAAATTCTATTCTTGTATGATTATGACTTTTTTTTCCAATGAAAAATTACATTTTATAAGATTGACTTTTTTTGGGAGAAAATCATTTTTCCCCCTCGTTAAATTCAAACTTTAGTCTCAAAATATTGAGACTACATAAAAATAACTGAGTTCTCATTTTAATCTATTTTTTTTCTCAAAATGCTATTTCAAAAAAAATACATTTATAAAATAAATACGACTTCCTATTAGATAACATTTGTTTCTCAAACTCGTTTTGGAAGATTATCGCTTTTTTTCTGTTCAGAAAAAAATAATTATCCCATGTTAAAATTCAACTATGACTTTTCTCCTAAAATAAAACTTTGTTGTCGAAGATGTTATTTTTCATTTAAAAAAAAAAACTTAATCGAGGTTTGCTTTTTTTCAGTTAAATTTGGACCTTTTAAAAATAACGTTCTTTTTTTTTTCGGGGGGGGGAGATTGTCGTGATGTAATTATTTTACACTGTGGCCTTAATACCCCCGTAGAGCAAAAAATCTCAAACAGGTGACATTTGTCTGTTACATCTCACCATATTTAAGTGTTTTGATCCGCAGCAAACTATCTGTCATCATTGCAATGTTTGTTTGCGTAGAGAATCCCACATCCTTTTTCTACGTCAGGTTTTCTAAAGGTGCAGCCTCATCATTCAGTCATGTGTTGTTGGTGTCACTTTAAATAGTCTTAAGATTCTATTCCTATGACAGTACAAAGAAATACCCTCCCAGGTTGCACTAGTATATAAGTGTGAAATAAATGTGCATAGTGGGTTTGTTGTAACTACGTGCAGTTCCAAAACCACACTAATAAATAAATTGTTAAAGTGATACTAAAAATGTTGTACATCTTTTGGACCACACTTGCTTTGCCGAACAACTCTGATGGTACATTAACAAATTAATGAGAAAAAAAAATTGATCATGTATCACAGGATACATGGTGGTTATCTAGAATCTTGCAGATTTTAATTCAATATTCTTGACTCTGCTCTTGATTCAGAGCTCTTCAAACTGTGCAGGAGTGTCCACTGAGTTTGTGTTGCAGCTAAATACAAAGAAATGTCGTGACGTTGCTGTCCATCAAAAGGTATGCATTTCCAAGTTTTAGGAAAATGTTCTTATCGCCTCAAAATTCCAACCAAAGTAAAATGTTTTGTGTGTCAGATAAAATACATATTTAAAAAAATTATAATAAATGGAAGTATTGTTTCAGATTTAAAAATAAAATACATTTGGTGATGCATCCTTTGTAAAGGACAGCGCTGTGTTTTGGCTTTAAAAAAAATCCAACACATTTTTGAGAGAAATGCATTTTGTTGGGTTATTGTTTCAGATTTAAAACGTTAAAATCAAAACACAAATATGAAAAATAGCTTTACATGCTTTTCCTTTTCAAACAAATTTTGAAGATGCATACTCTTTAACAAAAAAAAAACATTTTTAGATTGTGTAGTTTCAGATGAGAGTGGGAGAGAGAGACAAGTATTCAGTTGATTCAAACAGCCTTTATTGTTGTGTGAGAAAATATGGCCTTTTGCACACAAGACCTGCCAAGGACAGGGAAAAACCTCGGGATGGCTCAGGTCTTGTGTCATGTGATTTATTTCTTATTATTTTTAGTTTTGTTTTTTTAAAGAAAATCTTCCGGCAAGTTGTCACGGTTTAAAAGAGCTACGAAGCGTCATACACACAAAAAAAGTATTTTCCCATATTTGACATATTTGTCTTTGCTTTAAAATAACACTCTCAACTGCTGTTTTCCCTTTTTGTTTTTATAAATTAAAATTCTAAAATGGCATTCCTTTTAAATTACTTCCTGTTAGCCGGTATAAACAAACATTTACATATGTACAAAACTATACACATGCACCGTTTACTACTACGCTTAGTAATCACAATCGCATTATATGTAACACACGCACTCGTGACACACACTGGAGCCAGTTTGTGCTTTTCAAATCGATCAAAAAGTTGTTCGACCGCAGTAGCCTTTGTATGCACTTAGCAGGTACTCCACATACACTTTCACAATATGGAAAAACTTAAATACAGACTACAAGTCCCACATACTGTATACCTCATCATGGCTGGACTACAGTATACTGTGTTCTGCAAAAAAATAAAAATAGTAATAAATAATAGAATTATACAGTGGAACCTCCAAAGTTAGATTTTTTTTTTCTTCCCCTCACTTTTTGTGTGATTCCACCACAGAAAACTGCTCCAGTGACGGGAAAGAGGAAAAGTGTGATAAAGTTGTCCTGGTTGCTCAATATAATATGAGCAATACAATTAAAGATTCTCTTAAGTGAATTCAGTGATTTATTTCTGAATACAACTACAGTATTAAACTATGGAAGTTGAATGATAATTTTTTTTTTTTTTTAATAGTCTGCTGGTGTGGCTGCTTTAGAGTGCCTCGTCGCAGCGTAGAAAAGCGCCGCAAAGTCCTGGTGGGGTATATTTCAACCACCGGAGTCTCGAAACGGTTATTATTTTTGTGGCTCAAACATGTAGTGATATGTTGGCCTAAGAAAGTTGCCAGCTGAAGTAGGATCCCTTTTTCCTGGCTGTAGTGTTATTTCATTCATGGTTAGGGGGCGAGGGCTGTTTTCAGCGCACACAGCCGACATGCCCACAGTGCATAAAAGTGTTTTTTTTTTGTCCATCATTAAGTTTCATTTCATGCTTGACTTTTTTTAATCATTCATATTTGTCAGAGTTTAACAACTCTTACCTGTGGTGTCAAAATTAGCTGACATTTTTTTTCACTTTACAGTGACTTTACTTATCAAATACAATCTTATCAACCAGATGTGAATTCAAATAAACTCATTACACTGAACAGTAGTCCAAAATATTTAACACAAAAGCTTTTCTAGAAATAGAGCGCTAATTTTAAAAGAATAATTTCATAATTTTACTGTTTTTCCCTAATGAGTTTTCCTCGTTGAATCAAGTTAAATCCCATTTGACTTTTTTCAACTTTTTTACAAAATAAAAAATAAACTTTCTTCTCATGAGCGTTTACCTAAAAAGAAATGGCATTTAAAAACATTTAAAAATATATATATATATTTTTTTTTCACCCCTCTATATTTTGACTTTAATCTTGGAAGTAAATGTGCTTGATTTATTAAACTCATTCCTATCATCTTCTTGACTCTCCATTACATTGCTGTCAGGCCTTGACAAAGAGCGAGTAGTTTTACTTTATTTTAGTTTTACTTAGCTACATTATGCATATACTTTGGCTCATGTCCCTTAGGAAAGGTGCTCAAAACATTACCTGTACAGTTAGCAACGATTTTCTGACACGTAACAAACTTCACATTATTTCTTTTGAGGAAAAATTGATTTGAAATTGGAGCAACTTTGAAGTCAACCTCAGCAGCTTGTGTTCGGAGAGTCCGCTGTATAATCTGGTGTCTACTATTTATAAAACTGTGAAGTCCAGCCATGAAGCGAGTGTCAAGTGAGACTTTCACAAAATACAATCTAAATACATCTTTCCCTTTTCAGAGTTCAATATTTACAAATCTTGAATCACTTTGGCCAAACTGTCAAAAGAAATCATTTGATAAAAACGCAAAGCAAACAAGTTGTGTCAAACTCACTTCCACTTCTCCTCCACTACTTACCCTTCATCATGAGAGCACCTGGAGAAGTTCCTATTTTGTTTGAGGCTCAATGCCAATAAAAGAAGAAAAGTCATATAAAGTTGGAGGTGGGTGTGAAGTTGAGGTTGCCTCGGATACGGTTCAAGTGCATCATGGCCCGGTCGTACGCCGTGTGCACTGACTTGCGAACGCTTGGCTTCTTGCCTTCCATCAGGCGAAGTTTGTCCACCGTGTCATCCATTCCCATGGGCAGCAGTTTATCCCGAGGGAGCCACTGCCTGAAAATTAAGGGGGACCTATTATGGACAATTGACTTTAATTACATGTCTACACAGTTGCCTCCAACCAAGATGTTCTACACTGCCCTCCCCCACTTCCCCAATACTAATTTACATAAAGCCCTTATACAAAGATTTATACAAAGATTCTCCACCCATGATTTGGCAGTTTAGCTGATCCAAGATCCAAAGCCAAGCTCAAGCAGGACTTTGAACAATTCTTTTGACCTAAACTGTCAAAAGTGGAAGAAGAGCAGGGAACTCGACCACCGTACACGAATATGTCATTTTTTCCTAGAATATATAGTGGATATAAAAACAGTAATCCCCGACGGATGGGAAATTATAATATATATTTTTGTGTGTGTGTGTGTGTGTGGTGTGTGTGATTTCAAGTTTGGCTTCTCACAATCGTAAAAGCATTAGAATCAAAGAAAAAAACATTGATGATCTGAACAGCGCGCTGTGTTTTGCAAGTTCCTGAAATATTCAAAGTTCCCTGAATGCGCCATGTTGCTTGCTAGCTTGTGACAGACATTATGTGATTCCGCCTTCTCCGAGTGAGCTTCAAACTGTTTGATGACTGCCCCATTTGGGGTTTACTATAAAACTAGATGCACAACACAAAGAATTCCACACATTGTGTATTCAAATACAAGACATGTTTCATTTTAAAAACGTCTCCAGTGCGAATAATAAAGTCAATATAAAATCCTATTGAGAAGCTGACGAGAAATTAGCATTGACCCTGCAGAGTTTAAATTCCTTCAAATAGCTTATTCACACACAAATGCTGTCGAAACACACACGTACAGGTAATATGAACATTTTCAAAGGCACATATTCATCATAATCTTTGAAAAACAAGTTATATTAAATGAGCTCTGTTGTCTGCAACATTATTTTTCTTCTCTTCTGATCTCATTGTGTATACTCCATGCATGCATAGGCCCGCACTAGCCCTAAGAGGCCAAATGTGTGCGCAACCGCAGGAACTGCCTTTATTTATTATTAGTTTGTTATGTCCGTATTTCCACATGAGATTGCATGAAATATGATACCCGAGGTCCCAGGTTAACCTAGTAAGTCCAAAGACTTGTGAAAATAAAAAATAACAACAATGTAGGTAAGGTCAAATGAATGCAATACAGTGGTAAGGGAGATGCTTATTCACGGTTTTAATGTGTGCAAAAGTGCAATGCGGCAAAGGGATGCATGCAGCAAAATGAAAACGCACGATGCTTGAATTTCACATATTTACAAGGTCCTTTTGTACATGACAAAAAAGAACAGTGTTCAAGAATAAAGTGTTCAAGGTACGGGGATGAATAAGTAGGATGGTAGTTTTAAGTTTTGGTGGTTGAATAAATCAAGTTTTGAAATCAATGAATCGATGTTTTTATGAATCCTGATTTCAATATCAACCCCAAATACTCAGGCTTATGTTTTTTCTACCATCAGCCAGCCCTACACACCCCTGGTCAAACGGCGGGTTTTGCTGATAAATCATTTAATCTCATCACGTTCCAGTATTAATGCGACCTTTAACCTGTACAGCTCAATATGGTGTCAGAACCCAGCATCTTGAGTCGAGCCATTCTGGGTCTTACCAGGTCCTTTTGGTGTCAAAGAAGAGCACCAGGAAGAGCTTTTGTCCAGCCTCCGTCCGCCTCCACTCGCCCAGCTTGAGCACCTCCACGGGAGGCACTGGGATGGGGATGCCGTTGTGAAGAAGTCCTTCCTGGGGCATATCTGGGTCAACAATCTGCCACGGGGAGGGGGATTTATGAACAATGGCTCTTTCAGCATTTCGGCGGAAGTGAGGCTCGGCGTCGATTCTTTCTCACCATGGCCGGGTATGATGGATAGCCTCTGCATTTGGCCCACACCAGATCGAGAGGCGCCAACTCCGTCTCGCTGTCTGGACAGAGAAGTGTAGGCTTGCCTGTGGACAACAAAGACAGTTGATTTGGATTTGAAAGCTTGATCAGGAATCAGTGACTCAACGTGTGTGTGTATGTGTGAGTGCAGGCTCACGCTAATGCGTTGTTAAGGATTCTTGGAATTAAATCTTTCAACTGCGCATAATGTTACAGCGGCTTAAACTTTTTCGTTAACTTCAGTGAAGTATATTTGTTAAAAACATTACGGTTGTAATACATAGAAGCTAATTCAGCTACCATCAGTTGTAAAGTAAAAAAAAAAAACAAATAAATCCACATTGTCATATTGATATATGTGTGGCCTAAGGCTGTATATGTACTCAGTCCTCTGACAAAACAAACCCGATTCCGAGATGTCTCTGCTGTCGTTGATGGGATCCTTGGCCAGAGCGGGTTTCCCTCGGCTACGTTTGGGAGGCGATGCCATGCAGCTGGATGCAAACAGAGAAAGAGAGAACTCTTGAATTCCGGGGTCAAATTTCAGCGGCAGAAGGTAAGTGCGCCCCACTCACTTGAGTTTTTGGTCTTCGTCGTGTTCCTCTAAGGCATGTTTTCCGTTTGTTAGGTCTAAACATAAAAACAAAAAGAAATTTGCCAAATGATCATCAAAATTTGACACCATGCTCCAGCAACATTAGATCAAATAGACTAAATAGTTTGGCCATTAAGCTTTGCCTGCCTGTCAAGTCTACCCGCTTCTGATTGTGGCTGATTTGTTTCAATTCTCTGGTCAGAATTTGAGCCCTAAAATACACCCAAAATGGCTACTTCAAAACATAATGGCTGACTTCTGGCTCATACACCAGCATGGGTTCTTGAGAGCTTTTCATGAACCGTTAGGACAATACACGTCCACCCAATGTTGTGTCGATCAGTGAAACTGGTGTCGGGGGGCATATTTTTTTTAAATCAACTTCTCAGGAGGAGTTTTAGGTGAGGTGGCATGCTACAGGGGAGGGACTGGATGCGTGAAAAGATGAGTTATTGCATGAAAACATATCCTCTCAATAGAGGGCGCCTATGAGTCTCTTTTCTCATACGATATTAATTTGCTCAAGTTCTGACCTTGTGGAGCCGAGTCATCAAAATTTATTGCTGTGCTTTGCCCACACGCAATGATGAAAATTCAAATTCTTCACCATTTGAGGTGGGGAATACAAAGTTCAAATTTGGTAGCAATCAAACAAAACCAATTTAAAATGAGGAAAAACTATTACATTGATAAAAGATAAAATAAAAAAGTTAAATCGATGAAAGAAAGATTGAATTAAATAATGCACAACTTTCAAGAGTAAAAAATATTCAAAATACTTAGTAGGAAAGCTCATTTTCAAGGAATGTCCACTGTTGTGTATGTAGTGAAACGTGCCATCTTGTTTACATCCATGCTCATCCAGTAGTTTTTTTTTTTTTTGGAGGACACTACTCCAAAAGCAGTATCATTGATGCAGTTACATGAACCTTCATTTGTTTCTCATACAATGTAAGCGTAGCCAACTAATACTCTCTAAGCAATTCAATGTTGCAATGTCCCTGTTTCAGGACTCCACAAGACACAAAACAAGAAGTTGCTCACCTGCCTCACCAGAGTCTTTGTCCGCCTCGCTGTCTGAGCTGTGGCCTCGAGACCTCAGGTGGCGTGAGGAGGGCGAAGGAGGAGTGAGTGGTAAGACGGTGATGTCGGCGTGGGGTGAATGCGGGCTGGCGGAGACGCCGTCTAAGCCATCGGTCGGATCCTCTGCCGCTTTGCAGTTGTGCTGCGGTGGAAATTTCTTTTTGCAGGCTCTCGCGCCGTTTTTGGCCTTCTTGAACAGGATGGACGTGCGCCGGCCGACGCCCACCGCGGGCTGAGCTGGCGGCGTTCCCAACGGCGTGCCCTCGTGCACAGCTTCTGGTCGGCAAGATGGCGTCTCGCCCACTTCGGCCTCGTCCTCTCCTTGGCTTTTGCTGCCGCTTCGTGACGATCTCTGCCGCTTGTAGGAGCGCCCGGGCGACCGCCGGCCTCCTGTTACGATGCCTAGGATGGGCGGTTCTAGTGGAGCGTCGCCTTGCAGCGGCGATGATGCCGGACAGGTAAGTTCTAACACAGGAGGGGAGTCATCTGTATGGGGAAAAACATGTATCATGGTCATGAAAAATCAACTAGATCAGTGGTGTCCAAGGTTTGGGCTGGGGGGGTCAAGTTTTTTTGGGGGGGGGACTAAAATAATGATACAAGATCCCACTTCAACCAAAGAACATTAGATATCACAGTCATACTAATGACGTTTTTTCTTGAGATAACACTAAATTGAAATTTACATATTTTCAATACACTATGACGTGCTTAGCATATAATGGCTGACAGCATACTGAAGCGTTTTCAGCACAAGGTGAAGCGTCACCACAAATTACATTTCAAGGTTGCGAATAAAACGCAATGACCACAATAAGTGGTCATTGTTTAATATTTATGGCCTGCAAATATTTTTCGCACTAACAATTACTGTTGTAACTTTACAACCAGATCTTCTGCTACGGCAGTGATGCGGCTATTTTTCAGCCTCTCCGTGTCTAAAAGAAGCTTTATTACCTGCGGACACAACTCCATGATCTAGAATTTTCCTTTTTGCCTTCTTCTTTTTCTTTTTCTCATCCTCCTCTTGCACTTCATCCTTCGTGTTCAGCGTCTGCGTGTTTTGCTGCTGCTGGTTCGCCTTGAGCCTCAGCGTGTTGATTTCTCGCCGGAGCAGTCGAATGCGTTTGGTTCGTCCGCCGCTGGTTCGCATGGAAGTCACCACATCCAATTTGTCCAGCAAGGCCTTAAGCTGCTCATCCGTGCTCAGGTGAAGCCTGTTGTCGGGGTCCAAGAGGGAGTCGACTGGTTGAGAGGGAGAACAAAAGCGTAAGTGTGAATTTTGGGGTGAAAGCCAAGGCAAACTCAACCCAAACTGACTAAATGGTGCCTCACCATCATCCCAGGTGCACTGCTGAAAGCCGTGCTTGTTGGGAGACTCGGGCAGGTGCATGCCGGTGCTCGGGTCCAGGCCGATGTTCTGCGACTGCCTGTGGGCGTGGCGCAGGACGGCCCCACCCACCTCGCGCAGCTGCAAGGCCGTTTTGTGGAACATGGTGTCCTTGGAGTTGTACTTGAGGCAGTTAGAGATCATGAGCTCAAAGTCCGCCTCGAGCTCAGCGACGGAGCAGTAGGCATGCCCCTCTAGCTTGGCTCGCATGGTGGACAGGTCCATGGGCTGGGATACGAACTCCAGGTAGTCTGGGACCTTTGCGAATGATTCGAATGACAACATGAGCCGCGAGCAATCAGAAGGAAAGTTTTAAAACGGACATTGACCAAAAATGGTTGCAGAATTATAGCTAAATGAACTTTTTACCAACCTCTGCTAGATTGACGGGCTGAGAGAAGATTTTGGCCGTGTCCTTCTCCTGCAGCTGCTCTAAGGTGGTCCGCAAGAGCACCAGCGCCGGGGTCAGCTTCAGCTCCGTTGCAGCCTGCTGAATTTTCATCTGAAAAGGAAATTTCAGGGCTTGAATGCTCAGGCTTTGCTGAGAACTCCTTCTAAAATTACACCCATGACCCACCTGCTCCCTCTTTAGGCGCTCTCTCTTGCGAATGAGTTCCACCAGAAGTCTGGCTCTTTCCAAGTCTTGCCTTAACTTCTGCCAGTACCGCAGTTCCTCTCGGGCAGCACACAGCTTCTCATCTGGCTCCTTCTAAACACACAAGAAAACGCTAATGTTAAATGCGTGTCGACCAGATCAGCACATATTTTTCCTAAAAACGGTACCCAGTCTCATAGTATGGCACTGAACTAATGTTCCCTCAATATTCACAGGGGACTGGGACCGAGCCCGGCTGCAAAGAGCAAATAATCTGTGAGGAATTGATGCCGTCCATACATGGCAATGGTGAGTGATGAAAAAAGCGGAAAGGGCGTGGCCTGGCCGGGGGCGTGGCCTGGCCGGGGGCGTGGTTACTTATAAAAGTGGCGCTAAACATGCTGAAGATAGTGTATTGAATTTACACACTATTTGAAAATTGAACAGAAAAATATCCCAAGATCGCCACTATTCTTTCAAGTGAAAAGTTGTGCAATTTTGCTTATGCATTCCTGGTGAGCATATGTAACTCCAGATTTGCTGCTAAAAAATCAAAACAAAAAAAAGTAAACACATTCCCTGCCATATTTAAGATTTGTTCATGACTTGTATTCACAAAGTATTGTGTAAATGTGATAAAAAGCTGTTGATTCTTACCTCATACAGTAACGTCTTTAGTTGTATCCGCTGACTAAGTTTGTTTGAAAAATGCCGATCCCAAAGAATAATTGCTCCGTCGAATGGCGATTTTGTCGGCATGTTTTTTCACTTTTGTTGCATGATCTGTCAGTGCCACGCATCCACGGGAGCCATAGTTAATTAAGTCACTACAATACACACAATAAGCTTTGCCTGCTACGTCAAAGCTTATTGTCCAAGAGCTTCTGTAACTTCGTCGAACTTGGAACCAATTTTAACCTTTACAGTGACTTTTCTGTCAAGCCAGTCCAATCGGAATTTATTCTTGACATTTGAGTCAATTTCTAGGATTGAAGACTCCTGATCTTCAAAAAATTCTTAATTCCGCTCAAAACGATCCCAGAACAATGAATTTGCGAGACGAACAGGCCGCCATGAATCAGGTAAAGCAATATGTTACATGCAATTTGATTGGTCCAATCGCTTGTAGTTAACCAATCGCTGGGCCGTTTATAATCGAGCTAAGACTTCCGCAACAAATAATGCCTTCAGTGATCTGATTAGTTGAAGCTTTCATACACGTCCAATCGCAGGGCTGTTTACAAACGGAAAACGGAGAGACTGTTCGGGAGAGCTCGTGAAAACTCGACGATAAGGTACCTGACCGCCCCTAAAATTTTCTCAACGGATTTAGACGATTCACAAAAATGATCAATTTAAGAAATAAAACGGCGGATTTCCGCGGATCCGCGGAAAATTGCCATGTATGGCCGTCCCAACAATTCACAATTGCCTATGGATGCCACAAGATGGCAGTAAAGCAGTACATTGGTCGAAATGAAGTTCTCAACGCACATCAATGTAGCCCCCTAATATTGGCACATAGGGCAGTTTTCAGTGTTCTTTTTTTTTTAAAAGCAAATAATAATGATGGGTAGGTTCCAAAATATTTCCAAGTCGTGACTATGCAGTTGAACATAATTTTCATTGCATGTTAGTTTATTTACAACTTGACTTACTCAGTGTGAATCTGGGCCTCTTTACTGCAGTTGAACACAAAGCTATTTCGCCCATGTATGAATATCAACATTATTTGTCGTAAATAATAATTTTCAAACCGATTAAGTGAAACTCAATAATGTCAAATGGCACACCTGATGATCTCTCACGGTATCAGTGGTTGAGACTCACTTATTCCATGTTTTTCCACCGTTCCTCACCTGTTGGGCAGTCCGGTGGGCCTGCATGCAGGGGTGAAGTCGACGTATCAGAGGCATCCCGTTCCGCGACTGTCGCTTGAGGAGCCAGTAATTGTGAAGCCTCTGCATGAATTGATTCTTCCGCTGGACTTCTACTCCTGTGCAGATCTTGTTCAGCCTGTTGAGAGGACATATTAATTCTTACAAGTACTTATGATGCCAAAAGCAATAAGGCAAGCACAGTGAGATTGATTGTTCATCTAATTTGGCGACATGAGGAATGTGGTCTGTCTGTTTGTTTTCAAGTGAATCTTTATTACCGCTGGTATTTCCTGTAGATAAATTAGCAAGTGGGGGTGTCAAGGACACAGTTTGATTCCGGAGGACTTAAATTCTCCTGCTGTGGAGGGTGTCTCAGAGTTTCAAGTAAGACTGTAGGAAACATAATGCATACAGTATTTTCGTTTTCAATGAGCTGTAGCAGGCTGCAGCTTCCCTCTCACTGAGGATAGCAAATGGACGAATGGCGATGATCTCACCTGTGGGAGGGAATTTGAGGCACAAGCAGCACAGGCACATTGGAACGACGCGTGGGCCCTTTTGTGCTCTTCTTCTTTTGGCCCTTGGATGTTTTCTTTGCCGACGGCGTGGGGGAGCTCTGCGTGTATGACCGCTGCCCCCTGTTTCCCCTACCCCCCACCAGTCTCCCTTCAACTGACTCATCTCCGGACCCGTCGCGCCGGGACCCCACCGGGGAGTGGTGCTCGCAGAAGGCGGTCTTCTTCACTGAGAAGGTGGTCCCGTTGACGCCCGTCTCACGGACGGGGTCTATCTTCATGTAGAGTCCGGCTTTCTGGGCGCAGGTGACATGAAAGGCGCGGTAGCAGTTGGCTTTGTGGCACTGGATGGACGCGCCGTGGCCCTTCTGCTTGCACAGGTAGCAGGTGAGCTTCCAACGGGCCGGGGGGATGTTCTTCACCCCCTCCACGGGTTCCAGGAAGACTGTGTTGGCAAAGCACACCTCCGGGATCCATATGGCACACACTACGTGGGCCCAGCGCCCGTCGCTGGTCTGCTTGAAGGCACCTCCTCGGTTGGGACACAGGACGCAATCTACGGGGCGGGAGGGCGACTGCAGGCAGCAGCGGCACAGCCACTGGCCCTCGGGTACGTACGGCACGCCGTAGCACTCCTGGTGCACGGCGAGGTTGCAGATGTCACAGAAGAGGATGACGTTGCTGTTCAGGCACTCGTCGTCCAGGCATACGCAGCAGAAGGCGTCCTCGTCCACGGCGCACTGGGACAGCGCCTGGCTGCGGGACTCCAAGATGGACTCCCTCTCCAAGCGGTCGATCAGCAGCTCGAAGGTGTCGGCGGACACGGATGCGTGGCCGTCGGACACTCGCTTCTGGTTCACCATCTCCAGCCAAGCCAGGTCTTCCTCGTCCATGTCGTACTCAGCCACTCTGTCCAGCTCCTCGCCAGACTTCTCAATGAAGCGGTAATAGGCGTTGGGGAGGGGAGAGGCTTCGATTGGGCAAACGGAGCCGAGTGTGCGGAAGGTGGGCTCCGGGAGCGGACTCTGGACCTGGAGGGGATTGGTAGATGCCAGTTGCTGCTGGGAGCTGGGTCGTTTGTTTTGCTGTGATGCGTTTTTGCAATTCCTCCTCCCTTTGCTGTTGGAGGGTTTCCTCCTCTGAGTTTGCACGCTGTTCTCCTTGTTGCTGTTGCACTCGACAATGTCCTGGGCCATCATCTCGTCCTCTGTGATCACCGGCAGGGGATCGGTGATGTTGATCCGGTGCAGCCTGCCGTCCAGGTCCACCTCCACGATCTTCTGCGCCTGGGCGTATGTCAGCGTCTCCCGAGAAGGAGAAAGCTGCAGTCTGTAGGGCGAGGGCGAGCGCAACTGGCCCGCCGAGCCTCTGCCCCTGCCTCGCCCTCTGCCTCGGCCGCGACCCATGTTGAGCTCACTTACAGCTGTCTTACATTCCCACCTTCTCGCCTTCTGCATGGAGGGGCTTACACCAGCTACCTTAAACACAAGCAAAAGAAGACAAATTAATGCCAAGACTAAACGTTGTGAGAAAATAACATTCTAGCAAGACTAAAGAGGACATGTTATGGTAAGATGACTTTTTAATGTCTTGTAAACAATGTTTGAGTGCCTTCCCCCCAGTTGTGAAATTAAACAACCATGTAAATCTTTTATCTGGCCATGTCTGAAAATGTCTCTTGGAGCGAAATGTTTTGCTTACTGTTAAATTACATTTACTGGTAGGCTAATTTATATTACCACCCCACACAAGAGTTTCTCATCCCATGTCTGGATCACCTAGGCTCGACGAAGATCCAGAGCCACTTTCCAGTGACAGCTGGACACACCATCCGAAACACGACCACACATAGGCACTGTGATTTAGAAATACTGGACTCACATACCTCATGTCTGTGACGCAGCTGCTATTATGCTAAAACAGAAAGGTAAGCAGAGCTGCACTATTTTGTTGGATTCACAGATTAGCAGCAGCTAAACAGTGTTGGCTTGTGATAATCGGTGAACATTCTTGATCACTCGGTGAATTTGACCACACGCTGGCAGTTAGTTATGTGTGCTTTCGTGACGTGTACATCTACCAAATACTCATAGTTTTGTCTGCAGAAGGGAAAAGGCTGTCATTGTCTTTACCGAACTTAACATTTTTCCTTCCATACACTTGGGATTCTGCTACTGCAAGTAGATGCTGCAAGCATGCCTGTTAAGTCCCCTAGCTCCATACCTAAATGTCACAGTTACAAACTCCAGGCTCTCTATTGGCCCAGCAGCATATTAGGCAGAATGAGAGCTGGCTAGCTCATTGAGGTCCTCTCAAAAGAGGCTAATTTCCACAAGGCAAGAAATGGGGTGTGTGACGAGTACTGTTGTTCGTGGGGTATTTTGATGAAAAACGTGAAAATAATGCAAAATGCATCTTTGAAGAGGAAGCACCCGTCGACAACATTTGCATAAAAATAAAATGATGTTGTAATGTATGTTTGAACTGCAGGTGCAAACAACAATTTACTTAACCGATGATTAAATACTAAAGATTAACATCTAGGTGGTCAAATAAAGTTTTGGAAGAAGCTACTTAACAACGTTTATTACTTTGGTAGAACAGCACTGCATTAGCCTGAAGGCTGTTTCTTATAGTCTGCCTTTTGTGTCGCTAAATGGGGTAATTGTACTAGACAAATAAGGTGACGTTTTAAACAGTTAAAACTATATTTAAGTATTTTAAAAGACACGTTTGTTGATACAGGTTGTATTTGACGCTCGTTCAGCGATACATGTGTACCTAATGGTTTGGCCGGTGCGATTCCACTGCCTGCAAGGTGACGCCCCGTCCCTGTCGCGATTGGTCCAATTGGGAGCCAGTGTCGCTGTCACGTTCCTCCACGTCCAATCGAATATCTGTAAATTTATTTTTTACTGCTGGTGGCTGTGTATAGTTTGGTTGAGGGGCGGTAAATACCAACCCGAGTAGCTCAACGTCCGTCAGCCATTTTGGGCTCACAACAGCGCAGAGGCAACAAGCGACAGAATTATATTTTGCCAACACCAGCAAAAAAATAAACACTGTGCACCGTGCTGACATGCGGCATTTAAATGTTGGTATGCATTAGACGACACGACGATAGTCATAGTATAGAGCGTTAGTCCGTTGTATTCATACATGGCAAATAAAAAAAAAGCAGGCATATCTATGATTGCGTTTCTCTGTCGGACAGGGCACTAAACACATACATACATATGCACACAGGACTCGGACAACATAATGGCAATTTCTCGATTAAATTCCAAACGCCGAACATGTCTTGCCTTACCGTGAAAAGTGATCCTCGGCGGTGCGAGTGACAAACAGGAGGGAGGGTGGGGAAGGGAAGAAAAAAAGGACCTCGCTAAATGTCAGATCAGGCTTGAACCACCGCGGCGGACATGCTAGCTGTTAGCCTAGCTCGCCGGTCATTTGGGGACCGACTCAGCGTCATCCTCGTTTCAACCCCCCCGGTTACGACGAAGGACCCAAACCCGGCCGCTCACATGGCTGTGCCTTAACCCTTCCAAGCGGTGCCAGTCCACAGCCATGCGGTCGCGTACCCGCAAAGATATTAAATTAATGTACCTTGGATGTGGCTAAATATTCGGTCAAAATGGCTCGAAAAATACGCCTCCAAACTGCTGTCAGCCAATCAGAGACAACCGCTTCGCTTCGCGGGCAAGGCGCACCATACCGTGATTGGTCGGTTTGGCAAAGCGAGTTCACCGCACTTGGTCGGGCAATTCGTAACGCGAAAAAGCGATGAGAAAAACAACGCATGTTGAGAGAGCGCGCCTTTGGTCATCATGGTTATGTTTACATACAGTGCAGTGAACATGAACACTATTCGTGAGTTTTGGGTCTCGGGATTTTCCCCTTTGCAAATGTTTCTAATTGCCAATAGTAAAAGTTGAAACCCCAAATACAGCCCAAACTATGTTACCAAAACATTTGAAGATACATTTGAACTCATTTTACAACAGTTACCTTTAACATTAATAGCTGACAGATTGTTTCATTTTAAAAAAACGCTGCAAAAGTGCGAGGACATTGTTGTATATGTAGCTGCTTCTTAACACATAAAAAAATGCAAATTTCCCATTATCCATTTAATTATGTTTTTGACTCACTGATATATTTATGCTATAGTGGTGCCTTATGAGTTGATTTGTTCTGTGATCATGCTCACAATTAGCCCGAAACACTTGCTTGGAACAGTCGTATCAGAAGGTCAAATGTACATATAACACAAAGAACACTTTCACAACCAAGCGATTCAATAAACTGCATTAATTAGTCTTTTTTTTTTGTGTGAACAAGAAATTAAAAAAAATATATGCCAGTGGGTATTGTTATACTGTCCACCTACAGGAGTTGCTACACCATTTATGTTCAATATCTGTTGTTTAAGCGGTTATAACTACTGCCACATCAATGATCATTTTGTTCGCCTCTCTGTGGTGTTTTTCATTGTGTGTTAGCGTGAATCTGGCAGTATTCCGCAAGTTATGTGGTTTGGTTGAATACACGTGTAATTATTTTTGTTTTATGTTTAATCTTAATTAAGAAATGACAATCAACAGCTTGCTAGTAGTACTTAAATTAATGAAGTCTTTTTCCCGCACTCTGTCCCCTTTAATATTTTTCTCACGACTGCACAGCTCTTTCACAATCTCCTCCCACCAAGCTAGCGTCACTGCTGGTTATCATCACCAATTTGGAAATCATCACATCACACTCTTTCACTCTGTGGTGCACTTCAGTTCTTCTGAGATCCAACAGTCAGGTGCAGTGTTGACAAAAATAGGCTACACATATGTATTATTAAAGATGTAATATATGTGACAGCCACTTTGCTTTTTAAATTACAGGATAGGCAACATCAAATCATCAGGATGCTGTTTGTCTTTTTATCATCTGTTGGATTCCTCTTCAACATTGGGAAAAGCACTGCAGGTAAGGAATTTGTACAGATAGCGCTCCATACTGTACATGCATCTTTTGACTTGACCAAGTCATTCTATAGTTAGTCCAAAATCTTGGAAATGCTTATAACATTCATCCATTATCTGAACCACTATAATAATAATCTTTTTGCAAAATTAGGTCCTGATATTTCGGACCGAATTTGCCCCTCTCACAGTGGACTAGTTGTAAGCAAATCAATTTCACAGTTGAGACATCTTGGGTTTGAATCTCTTTGTGGAGTTTGCTTTCTTGGGTTTTGTCAGTGTACTCCAGCTTTGTCCCACATTCCAACAATATGCATAATGTGTTGAATACTCTGAATTGTCTATCGGTGTGTGTAAATGTGAATGTTGCATCAAAAGGTACCCTGTGATTGGCTGGTGACCAGTCCAGTGTGAACTCGAGGTTTTAGATTATCTCTTACCAAACAAGGATGATACAGTGTAGAAAATGGATGATTGGTTGGCCCCCGTTAAACCACAGCAACATTACAGCGCACATATTTTAACCAGATGAGAAAAATCTAGAAAACATGTCAGGGTTTTTAATCCCTGAATCCAAACATATCAAAGTGTGACCCGGTCACAGCATTTGGCAACTTCCTTTGGCGCATCACCAAACTCCACAGTGTGTTGTTTTTGTCCTTACGTAACATAAATGCATAATTTGTCGACTCTGCATCAAAAGTCTCGCTCCACATCCTGTCCAACTGCTGAGAATGAAGAAAAGCAGTTGACTTTTCATCCAAAAATAGTCGTAAATCATCAATGTGGAAGACGGGGCCATACAAAGGTCCTGTGTTTCTCAGTGACATGGGGGTACACATGTCATCTTTTTGAAAAGGAGGATCCGCGAGGGCCTTGGCCCGGAGGACTGGCGCTTTTGGTATTCTTTTGACTAGCCTCTCATGTCTCAGTGCCATGACACTGACACCTTTTGAATGGACATGCCGCTGAGGACTGAAGAGTGCGGCCTTAACAACAAGCCAGAGTGGTCGGATCACCATGACGCAGGAAGGAGATATTGTGCCTTCCAAGTGTTCGTCCCAAATACACAAAGGAACCTTTGATTTTCCTACATGACATCAGCCAGGAAAACATGAGCTTGTTGTTGCCCTTTTTATATGGGCTGGCCCAGCAGTGGTTGGGTTTTGGGGCACCGGCGGGGAATCAAACCCACTGTCCCCATTTGAAGGCAGAAGTAATTTCTATGATTTCGCCTTAAATTATTTCACACTGTATAATCCACGGCGGCACGGTTAGCATGCTGGCCTCACAGTGCAGAGGTGCAGGGTTCGATTTGGGCTCTGGCCCTTCTGTGTGGAGTTTGCATATTCTCCCAGTGAGTGTGTGTTTTTCTCCAGGTACTCCAATTTCCTCCCACATTCCAAAAACGTGAACACTCTAAATTGTCCGTAGGGTTTAGTGTGATCGGGGATTTGTCTATATATGCCCTGCGAATGACTGGCAACCAGTTCAGGGTGTACTCCGCCTACTGCCCGAAGACAGCTGGGATGAGCTCCAGCACGTCCGTGGCCCTCATGAGGATAAGCATTTCGGATAATGGATGGATGTATTATCCACCCATCTATTTTCTGTAGTGCTTGTTGGCATTACTGTCACAAGTGAGCTGGAGCCTATGCCACCTGACATGTAGTGAGAAAAGTGGAGTGCAACTTGAAGGTTGCCAGCCAAGCACAGGGGAAATGTAGACAAATAACCACTCATACTCATGTTCGCACCTCCCGACAATTGAGATTCTTTGTTCAATTTTCGGAAATTGGTAAAAGTTTGTGATTGTCAGTTTTTCTATTCAATGTTTTTGATGAGGCGCAAATTGCAAATGTTGACACACAGACTGCCATATGAAACTGCTGATTTCGAGCCTACGTGCAGTGTTGTCATTCGGTGATCAAAATATATATTTTTATTTTTGAAAAATTCTACACTAGATTATATATAGAATTGTGCCATTCGCAATGAGTGCCACTTTAATACCAGTCCACACATACAATTCTGCTTTTCCTCAAATGGCAGTTATTGTGAGTGTGCCTTTCTCAGGAAGTCATTTTCTTGAAGCTCCTCATTTATAGATTAATATGGTCCTCAGGTTTATGCTTACGCTACATCACTACCTGTTGCTTTGGCGTCCATTATAATATTTAACTGGTGTTTTTGCTTAAAAGTGAGGAAACATAATGTCACAGATCAGTATTAAAAGTGATGATTGTAACGATTATATTGTCTCCCCCTTAATCAGTGCAATCTGAGCTGAGAATTACAACAATTCTGGTAACCCTCCTATTTCTTTCATATATAATGGTGCATACTCCTTAAATGTTAACATTGTACTTTGTACTAAACTGTAGCAAGAGCCTTATACAATGTACAAAGGCTCACAACTGGAAGGCTTCTGCATGGACCTGCTGTCTGAAGTAGCCAAAAAGGTGGACTTCAGGTACAAAGTGCACCTGGTGAAGGACGCTTCGTATGGCAGACAGGATGACAATGGACACTGGAACGGGATGGTTGGGGAAGTGGTGCGAGGGGTAAGAAAATTGCCAAAAGAGTGTTATCAATTGACATGGAGGAGCTTGATTTTAAGGTTTCTCGCAGGAGGCCGACTTGGCAATCGCACCTCTGACCCTGACCGCGGCTCGGGAACAGGTGGTCGCCATGACCAAACCCTTCATGCAGACGGGAATAAGCATCCTACTGAAGAAGGACATCTCCGAAGGGATGGGCTTCTTTGATTTCCTCACTCCCTTTTCAGCTGAGACCTGGGCCGGTATTATCATCGCCTACCTGGCAACGGCTGCCTGCATCTCGATAGTAGCCAGGTTGGTAATAAAAGGTTCTGCTCGGATACAGTAATGTGTTAAGTAACATTTTAAAAGGGACATATTATAAATGAATGCCATTAACCTATTCCAGTTCACCCCAGGAAACAAACAACAATTGGAATGTTTTTTCAAATAAGAAAACTAGCAGATGATCATATTAGACTTTATAAGAAAACACATTAAATACATAATTAGATTAAATGTACAGTATCAAACCGTTTTTGCCACATTGGTTACTTCATTTCAATGGATATTGTGCTGCTCCTTCTGATGTGTGTGGCTTGGCCACAAGGGGGCAGTATATTAAAGGCATTGGGACACAAATGAAAAAGAGTTTCAAAATGTAATCAGTAAGCTGTAGTACAGTTGATCCCTGCTATTCACGGGGGATAGGGACCGAGGAGACCCACGGATAGCGAAAAGCTGCGTATTATTGATGACGACTCAAAAGGCAAAGCCCTATATTGCTTTTAGATTGTTTATTCGTGAATGTTAACATGGATTTTTTTTTTTTTTGGGCAGAGTCAGCCCGAGTGAATGGAGTCAACCTCAGAGCGAGCGGAGCACGTTCAGCTTTGCACACAGCCTTTGGTACGCTATTGGGGCGCTAACGCTACAAGGTAATTAGCACAGTGTGACATCAAGGTGAGTGGTTCTCAGACTCTTGGAAATTGCTAACTGTTAACATTAAGTTCAACACATTCCGACCAACTTTTTTTGTTGTTGTTGAACCTGATTTCATTTGCATGACTTCTTTATGATTTTGATTCAACCTTCAAATACTATGGCTGTGTCAAAATTCACATGCTCGGTCCTACGGAGGCTGCGTTTTTAACAGAATGATATCACTTCTGGCGTGACTCGACCACATGAGGTGTCCAAATTCACATTAAGCCTATCCAAAAAAACGGTTTATGCAGTCCACGGAGGCTACATGAGGAGGAGCCTTTGAAGGTGTCAAAGGATCCAGTCTGCAAATTGTTTTTTTCTAGAATTTGGAAACCATGTGCGGTCAAGTTGTGCCAAAAGTGACGTCATGCCAAAAAATGTGGTCCTCTCAGGATGCATCTGCTTCTCTCTGAAATAACTTTTTTTTTTTCTTAATGGGATAGCACAAAGTTAGTGTTTTGTTTTGTTGCCAGGTGCCGGTCCACATCCCCGCGCGCTCTCAGGACGTGTCGTCTGCTGCAGCTGGTGGCTGTTTGCTGTGGTGATCCTGGCATGTTATTTCTCCAACCTCAGCCTGTCCAAAAGCCCCGAGTCCACTCAGCTAAGCGTGAAAGGCTTCGAGGACTTGGCCAATCAGAATGTGATCGAGTATGGGTGCCTGAGCGCCTCTTCCACACTGGCCTTCTTCAAGGTGTGCATGATGGCCCGCTTCTCTTCTATTTTTTTCTATTTCTTTTTCAATATTTCTATTTAAATGTAGTGTTTACAGCAAAATAAAGCACGTATTGGCTTTGTATGGGTTGCATTATTACATTTCCATAAAACCAATTCTGTATCTGGATTTTTCCTTTCTCGCCCAGAATTCTGACAACCCAGTATATCGCAGGATCTACGAGCACATGGAGAGAAGCAAAAGTCTGGTGTTGTCCATGGATGAAGGCATCCAACGTGCAAAGGAGGGCAACTTTGCCTTCATTGGGGAGTCGGTGTCTCTGGACTTGGCAGTGGCACGCCACTGCGACCTGGTCAGAGCGCATGAGGTGGTCGGCATGAGGGGATACAGCATCGCCGCCGCGCTTGGTGAAGCCTCTTATTCGACCTTCTAAAGTGTTACATTTACAGTATATTGCTGTAAGAGCACAGCTGTTTTCAGACATCTCCAGAGATGTTCAATTGGAAGGTCTCCACGATTGAGTACTACATAGTTCTCAGTCTTTGCACGTTTTCAACAGTTATTTTCAAACACGTATTTGGAAACAAGTTTCTGAATTTACATTCTGTGCTCTTTAAATGGGTGTTCATCATCTGACTAAGCATGACTCTTACTTTTCCAAGGATCCCCATTCATAAAGAACCTGAGCGTGGCCATCCTGCAACTGAACGAGGCAGGCAAGCTGGCTTATCTGCAGAGCAAATGGTGGGCCAGCAGCTGCATGGCGGACAAGGCCAAGGCGGCAGCTGCGCAGCCGCACGGCTTCAAGGGAATGTTTGTGGTGCTTGCGCTGGGCCTGACGCTTGGAACACTGCTGGCCATCCTGGAGCTCGCTTCGAGGAGTCGCAGCAGTGCGGCAGAGCAGAAGGTGGGATCACATCACCGCAGGCGTATTTTATTTTTACGAGTAGTTAGATTGAAGCAGGGGGTGTTCAAACTGTTTTCTTTGAGTCAGCATACAGAAAAATGAAGGATGCAAGGGCAACCTTCCAATTCTTCTACTTTATGCAACGTGCTAAAACAAATCCATCAAGCAGTTTTTCAATTGGTTTTACATGATTGTTATTTTCAACACATTTTTATATTAGATGTGATGAGGCATATTGCTTTGGATTTTTCAATATTTTGAATTGAAATTGGAAATTGGAACTTTGGACACCCCCTGGAATTAAAGTTCCTGCTCATTTACAAACTCAAAGTCATAAAAGCAATGAAAAAACATCAACTTAGAGTTACACACGTCTTTTTTGTTTCAATAAATTCTGCCCACAGAAATCTTTCTGCCGAGTGCTGACTGAAGAGCTCAGCTTGCGTTTCCGGAGCAGCAACAGAGCAACAAAGCGAACTCAAGAATCTGTTGATAAAGAAACCGAAAAGGCATAGAATCATTCTTTACACACTGACAATTGGCACTTTTTGATGGCCTATAATGCTGATAAAAACCTTACATACATCTTACTGACTACTGAGCTACTATTGTATCAATGTAATACAAATGCTCAAACAATTAGCAACTAACTGTGAACTAAAATAAAAGCAAACTTTGCAAAAAACATTGTGAAAAAAAATTGCGCAGTATGCTGCAAAGAATTAATATTAAAGGAGCGTAACATAAATAAAAATTGTATGTCACAGGTTTTTGTTCTTCTTCTTTTATTAATTGGTCAGAATGGAGTGCTTGGCAAAAATCACACTTTTTGATCATTTTTGCTTTGTGTTTTGAGCCCAAATTTGATGTTTCAGTGAGTGGAAGATATGTCGTGGCTCAAGTATTGTGAAAAAAAAATGGAGCATTGAACGCACTGTAATGCCTTAACATGTGGACAAGGAGTACCAAAGCAGCCAATGCACGTTGATTGAGTTCGACACTGAAACACAAATACAATAAAAAGTACTGGCAAGGAGCTGCCGTTGACCCCAACTCACACACAGACTCTCACACACAAACTTAGTTGGCCAAACTGACTCCAGTTCTATCAGCCACACGCATTAAAGGCAGTAATTATACTTTATAAAAGCAGTGTATTTCTTTACAATCTCTTTTATTCGTTTTTGGAAAAGATTTTATACACTACAGTGCTATTTTTATTATTATTATTTTTTATTATTAAAAAGACATAAAAAAGGTGTCTTTGGGGGAGGGGGTAGACTGGAACAGCAATTTAAATTCATTCAAATTGGGAAAATGTATTTGCTATACAGTGAACGTCTGTTTTTCTCTTGAACTACGACCTGGCTGAGTGAAGTTCTTCCCCTCAGTTTAACCTTAGTGCTTGGCAATTTTTTTTCCATGAGACATGGTGTTGCCCTGAGCCCTCAAAAAGCAAATATCCAAATTTTTCATCAAATAATGGAGCATACCCCCACGCCCCCCCAAAAAACAACAAAAAAACAAACAAATCGTAACTGCATAGTGAGGAACAAGCCTGATCACACAACATACGAAACTGTAAATCAAGTTAACACTGTACATTGGTAGCCTGACCAGTAGCGTCAAAGCCTAAAGGCTATGTTTTCACAAATCCTGATCGTCAAACAAAAGTGGCGATTGACATCGGATCGCTCTCAGCTTTTCATCAAAAAGTGTCTTCATCTCCCTCTGTAGTGTGCCGACGCACTGCTCCGCACCCGCCACAACCGGGGCATCTTTGAACTCCAGGCTGTCTGAACTGCCCCCACTGCTGGATGAGCTGTCGGACAAGCACAGACCGTTGGGTACAGTCCTCACCTGTCGGCCGATGTCCTTGTACATACTCTGGACTCGCCCGGTCTGCCAGTGGGAAGCAGGCTTGCGGCTGACCATGGGTGTAATGGGGGAGGTGTTGGGATTTCGATCGCAGCTGCACGACCGGACTTTTGTTCGTATCGGGGTGGAGGGTCTGGGGATAGTCGGGGCCTCCAAGGTCCTTCTGACCCGAGCCGGGGATGGTGGAGGGACAAGAGGTACAAATTTGGCTTCGGAATGTAAGGGATGTTGTGTTGTCGAGTGAGTGGCTGCATGTGACGCTTCGTCCGGTGGCTCTGGGACAGTTTGTGCTTCTGCTTGGACCGCCACAGGAGGTTCAGGTTCCTCTGGTCCAAATGTGTGAAGTGTCTGCAACTTAGTACCTTCAGACAAAGACTGAGGCTCATTGAAGTTATCCGGAACAGGATCCTGTCTGTCCTCAATGGGACTGTTTGGACGTGAAGGGCTGTCCAGGTCAAAGCTGTCTTGAAGCAGCAATGCCGGCACAGGGTTTGAATCCGTGGAGGACATCTTGCTGAAGATCCCTCTCCTAGGGTCATGAATTTTGACTCGGTGGGCGCGTCTCACGGGTTCACTCATGATCCCTTTGTGCATGGCGGCCTTGGTGGCGGGCCCTTGGACCAGAACGGCCATTTCTCCGTTCCTGCTGTCTTGGGAGAAGGAGTCGGCATCCTTGCGGAGGAATGGTGGGGGCCAGTCTTCCGAGGACTGCACGGACGAGTCGACGGATGGCTGCTTATGGGGTCCCTTCATGTGCTTCTGGGTTGCTTTTTGGATTTGCTTTCTGGCCACTTGCACAGCATTTGCTGGTTTTACCTATGACACAAAATGTTTCATAAATTAAAAGGTTAAACGTGGATATCTTTGCAAAGAACTTACCTTGCCGTCAATGATAGCAATATGAACAAAGATGGAAGACTCCGCCATGCCTTCCAAGTACACATGTCGATAACCTACGAATTCAAAAAAGAGGGATCTCATTTATTTCAGATGATTGTTTACTATTTACTGATAGTGACCACCTCTTGACAGCCAGTCTGCGGCTTTTACCTGGCATCATGCTGCTCAAGGCTATGGTCCTCTGGCCAATGAAATCTCTCCCAATGGGATCATGATCCCAGACTTGAAAGCGCACCAGAGCAATCTGTGGCATTAGAATGTGGAAGACAAGAGTCTCCTCCCACATGGGGTTGAAACCTGAGGGACAGTAAAATGCAGGGTTCATACATTCATCTACTTTCATACCTACTTACCTACCTTTCAAAACGGCAATGCTACTTTAATGGGATGTGAAAACTGAAATACCGTTATCATCCACCACCCTGGTTTGCTGCTTTGAACAGTCAATGGGTAGGCCGATGATTTCAACCTCCACAAAGGGATCAATGATCTGTCAGTGCCAAAGACAAATCAAATATGTGACGTGTCTTTATAGGCTGAAAAGAAATAGCCTAAGTGCAGTACGATATTTTATACTGACCTCTCCTCTGTCCCCAAACATGGAGTCTTTAGGTTTGGGAAGCTGCTGTCCGCTGATGATCTTCAGCACTAACTGAATCTTCTTCTGTCCTGGAAGTGGATCCTCCACATTGGGGTTAAAGGCACCTGAAAAAAACAAAAACAAAAAATAATCAAAGGGATGCTCGTCAATTCATACAGATGAAGAATAGTTGCATACCTTTACGCATGATTTTAGGCTTCAGAATGTATCCGCAGTTTGCATTGCTTGAGAATTTGGCTTGGTTCAGTTCAAGCATGCGACCTTCTGTTTGGTAGTTCATTGCAACTGGAATAAAAGGTATCCAATTGTAAAACATGCTTGTAGATTCACACATTAATACACATTTATTTATTTCATAATTTTACCCATGTGACATCCTGCGTTCCAGTAGGGTTGTGGGTTGAAGTTGCTGGAGTCCACCCGGTAGTTGGATGGGTAGACCCTCAGGAGTTGGCGCTGGTTGAAGCGCACCAGCTGACCAGGTTTCAGCAGGACAATCTGGTTCATGACGGTTTCGTTGAGTGACGACACCTGCCAACTGTTTGTAAAGGCTTCCAGACAAAAACAAGACAACACAAACAACCAAACGAAAAAAATTACATTTATTTCTTAGACCCAAATCGTAAAATTAAATGAAGGTTACCTTGTGTTTCTATGTCGTGCACTCGCACGGACTTTGTGTACTTGACAAGGTCGGACAGAGCACGGGACAGCCTCATTGTCTTCCTCTTCCTGAAGTATTTTGGAAAATTAACTTTAATTGCTTGTTCACGATATTTGTGTCTCTCCAGGGCCATTTAAGTGTGAAGTAAAGTAACCAAATAAACCTTTTGATATCCACTGGAAAATGTGTATATGAGTGAGCAATTCTGACATTTATGAATCGGGTAGTCACAATTGGAAGATCAAAGATGAAACAGAAAAGAGCTTTACTTGGGGTGATAAACAATTTGTGTCCTGTCCCTGCTGCTGCTGCTGTAGTCTGACTCTCCATCAGACCTGACCTTACTCCTCACCCGCATTCTCTTTTTCCTCTGCAACAATCACATAAATGACACTTAATGTTATGTTCCAAGCATTTCCAGGCAGAGATGGGAAATCCTTGTCCAGAAAGTTTTTAAAAATCCTGCCACGGTTTGGCTTTAGCCACTTTTGTGGCAAAGCATAACCATGGTAGAATTTTTACTTTCTGGACCTGGATTTCCCTTCTCTGCATCGAAGCCATCCAAACCAAGAGGCGGACCTTGCGTTTGAAGCTCCTCATGATGGATCTGCCGAAGCGTTTCTTATTCTTGGGCTGTCGAGCAGCTAGACCGCTGTTTTCCTCCTACGAGAGTTCTTGTACAGTAAATACGATGCTCATCCAATGAAAGTGTGCTTAAAACAGGAGATGAATTTGCCTGAGAATCTTCCTCTTCCTCATCCTCCTCCTCTTCGTCATCCCCGGTATCTTCATCAGACACATCTCCTTCCTCGGCATTCGGGTCCAGGTTTGCTGGGAGCTTCTTTCCCTGCAACACATCAAATAACTTTTGTTGAATATGGATGAAAACCAGGATCAAGGAATATTTCTTCCAAATTTTACCATTTGGATCACGATGGTATGAATCGTACTCTTTGACGGAGGGATATGCCCTACCTAACCTACCTAGGTAGGTAGGTCGGTAAATAGGTAGGTAGGTAGGTGGGTATGTAAGTCGTCAGGTTGGTGGGTCGGCAGGTTGGTAGGTAAATGGTTAGCTGTACAAGTAAATAGTTTGGTAACAAAGTAGTAGGTAAGTAGGCAATTAATGAAGTAGGTAATTTGGTTGTTGATAAGTGGGTAAGTAAACAGGTAACTAGGCCAGCCGTTGGCTTGATTGTTATTGTACCACAAGGTACAACAAAATTGAATAGCAGCACCAATGTGCGTAAACATCAAGCCACACTAAAAGATAAAAATACACAGTATTAGAATGTTGGATTTCTGTAGTGCTGGTTTGAATCCACTGCTAGGACAGCTCTGGGAGGTTGTCTTTGAGTCATCGGTATGTTTTGGCTTGTAATGTGCTGGAGCACCTGCTAAAGGGCAACAGGTCAAAGAGATAGTGGAGCGGAGTAGAGTGTGGGCCTATCAATGTTCTGAGTTCGAGCGAGGTAGCAGGAGTTGTAAGTAAGAAAAGGATAGGTAGTTTAGTAGGTAGGTAGGTCAATATTTAGGAGGTATTTAGGTTGGTAAGTTGGTAGGTAGGAGTCAAGTAGACAGAGCCGTAAGTAGGTAGCTTACTAGGGCGGTAGGAAGGTTGGTAGTTTGGTAGCTTAGAAGGTCGGTAGATAGCAGGTAGATATGTTGGTACATAAGTAAGTAGCTTCATAAATAGGTCGTCGGCAGAAAGTTAGGTAGTTAGGTATGTAAATGCGCAGGTGGGTAGCAGGTAAATGAGGTACTTAGGAGGGTCGTAAGTAGTAGGTAGGTTGGCTGGCAACTAGGTAGGTAGATAGAAAGGTAGGTGCAGTAAGCACTGTGTGCTTGTTTGAACAAATCCCGTCCAGGAATTGGATCACGCTTGATTTTGCAGGTTCCTCTGTAGGTTGTTAGTAAGGCGTCTCAGTCTCACCTTGACTAAGATTTTTCCTTTGAGGATTTCTGGGGAGGGCAACTTTTTGCATTCATGCGTGTTGACGTTGGACAGGTCCAGCTTCTCCTGCAGCACCTCCTTCAGATATTCTGCCATTTTCTTCTGCTGAGGCACAGTGCAATGGTTCTCTATGGACAAAATCACCGGGTACCTGCAGAGGGGAGGAAGAAGTCATACTTGAAAGATTTGTTTACCTCGACTGGCTAATTTGACTGAATGACTGCATACTGTGATTTGGTGAAGGCGTATTTGTTGATCGTTTCGATGACATCTTTGAAAAGGATTTTGGATGTCAAGGTGTAGCCATGGTGAATAATGGGCTCGCCATCTGGCCCATCCCAGCAGTCCACTGCAGAAGAACAGAGGTGGCAAATGTACTCAAACTCAATACTTACAGCAGCCCCGCTGACACAATCCATTGCTTCAAATTTCATTTTGTATTTGCCAAATGTTAGAGAGTGAAATTCATCAGAGCTATCTAAAGCGCAAGACCATCTTTTGAATACGGTGGTCTCATGTTAAGACGGGAGCATCGGGTTAAAGAGGTTCACCTTCCACACAACGACAGCCAGCCTGGAGAACATAAGCGTACATCTCAACACTGGACTGAGACAGCAGCTGGTCTCCGGTGAGGTAGGTGTTGTGCGATGTGGCGATGAAGTAGTTGCACAGCGGCTGCGTCATGTCCTGGTTCACCTGGTTATGCTCTGGATTGAAGATGTCACCTCCGGGACTTCGCATGTAGTTGGTGAAACCTGGACAGAAAGAACAGTTGAATGGATGTCGTCTGAAACTGGCGGATGTAGTCGGCGTCGTGCTCGTACCATCTATTCCCAGAACCAGACGTTGAAGGTTGTTAGGACACGGCTCAAACTTCGCCACAATTTCCATCAGGTGCTCTCTGGGTAGACCTCGCATCTGTCGATCAAAAATAACGTGTTAAATTGAGTAATTTGAAAGTTTTCACCCTCTCCACCTCAGCCTCTCTGTTTGTTGCGTCTGTATTCAGAAAGAGATTATTAACCTGACACCAAGTCCCTTCACATCAGCCCCTTAGTCTGCCGCTACCCCTCAATTGATCAGTCCTTTGACTCTGGTGCCATCAGCTCATCCGAAAAGTACTTAACACGTCTATCTCAAAGTTCTGACGCTCAGGTTATAATCTCTTTCCTGCGTGGAGTTTGCATATTCTCTTCAACCTTACGTGGGTTTTCTCTGGGTACTCTCAATCATGACTCCACGGCTAATCCTGCTCATAGTAAGTCCGACTGTTTATCACAGTGTCCAAATGACTGCAGTGAGAGTGATCATAACAGCGAAGTCCGAGGTGGCTTTGCAGAGTGTCTCTGTGATTCCTTAAAATAAGCAACGGTGACACTAAATAATACCAGCTGTAAGTAAGCAGGGGTAGAAATGCACGCAAACTTTTTGACACGTCGTTGTACCTTCTGCTCGTTCTCCAGGAAGCGGGCGAGGTCGTGCAGGTCCATGACTTCCTTTTGGTTGCTGTAAGAAATCATGATGAGGTAGAGGTCTCGCCGCGTGGAGATCATCTTGTAGAAGGAACAGAACTCCTCGAATCCCAAAGAGCCTTGGTTCTCGTCTGTATCCGCCTCCTGCAAAATGATATGGAGCTCTATGTTTGTATTGTTTCCACAACTGCACCACACATTAGACGATAGGACCATATTTCTTCATTGGGTAGCTCGTGCCATCCATTTACTTTACTGTAGTAGTCATCTTTACCAAACTGTATTGATTAACACCAGTCACTGACAGTGGAGTGATTCTGTCACTTGACGTCTCTGCGTCGTTTCCACTTCCCACTCAGTGATGATATGAATGTGAGTGCTTGATTAAAGAATTGTTTGTCTCTATATGCCCTGTGATTGTCTGACATGTGACAGTCATGTACGCTCGTAAAATTCGGCAGGCTGGAACTGAGTTTAGCCTATTGGTCTGGTTTTATACTACACGGTTTATACTTTGCTGCAACAGCCTAGTTTCCTTCCCCCAAATGAAAACCAAAAGCTGACCAATATGATCAATGCAAAAAGCAGCACGATGTTAGACTTGAAAGGTGTGATCAAGGTCTTACCTGGAACATCGCACGGACTTTCTGTTTGGGTAGATTCACGTTGAGCTTGTGAAGCAGCTGGTGGACTTCTCCAATGCTCAGGGTGCCGTCTCCATTTTTGTCTGCCTCCGAGAAAGTCTGCTGAAGCCACGTGAGACCTGAAGTTAAGGCAGGTGACAAGCGGGTTGGTACTGTTCTACGATTGCTTAGAGGCGTGACAAAGTACTTTGGTATTGTAGAGTATTATTATGTTTTTTTTAAACATTTAGTTAAGTTCAGGACTTGAATCCGCACTTCTATTTTTGTACTTGTACTTAAATGTGTGTCCTTTTGCCTCCTCTGGCAGCATCAAAGGATATTGATCGCGGGTGCGCTGCCTCCGAGCCAAGCTGTCCTCGTCGCTGATGCCGGCCATGAGGTACTTGAGTCCGGTAATCCACGTGCGGGCCTCCTCGCCGTTGGAGCTGACCAGGTCCAGGGACTTGACACGCTCGCCATAGTAAATGCTGAAGCAGCAATTTGGATCGAAGCAGTTGTCAGCGTACCTCCTGAAAACTTCAGACTTTTTCCCCTCGCGCACCTCGTGGATGGAGTCAATTGTAACTGAAACAAAGATGATAAATCGTTGACAACTCTGCTGTATTTATGTATGGAGGGCATATTTCTATGATGACTGTGCATTGCTTTGATATGCTGTGATGAAGTCATTTTATGATCCATTCATGGATGGATGCATCCGTGCATTTGCTATATATCAGCCTAAGGAGCACAAGAGCGACAGACAATGGACGAATGGATATTTAGAAAAGATTTCTGACTGTTAATATTCATGATTAATTAAAGTGTTAATGACAGTGCTCTCGTGCATTGCAGCATAATCTGTTTCTCTGTGCTGCGCCAACCACAACAAACCTCTCATGAAGCCTGACAGGATGATTGGAGGCCTCCAACCATGGGTGGTAAGGACATTTTTCTCCCTGTACTTTCTCACTTGACTTCCCTATTGTCTGGACTGTGAGCGCAGTGGATTTTTTTCCTCTATGATTAAAGGACGGGGAAAAAATATCATACATTTATAATAGCTTACTTTTGGCTTTGTCTTGTTTCCTGGAGGGACGCCACCGGATGCACGAGCGATGTTCATCCAAGTAGTAGAAGCGTACGAGTCCTTTCTTCTTTCCCTTCATTTTGGTCATCTGGGTCCCTGTCTGCATTGTGCACATGCACCTTTCCACTAAAGGGGAGCACGCCCCCCCCCCCCCCAAACAAAAAAAAAACCTCATCTCAATTTCATGTTGACAATGCATAAAAAGGTGTGCAGTAGCCGATGTGGACGATGAACCGAGGTAAGAGGTGAGAAGGGTTCCGTTTACTGTTATGAGATCATGGGTGTGTCACAATGTGATTTACAGATGGTTTTCCTGCATTTGTTCACCTGATGATTTTCACAGCAATTCGAATGAAGATCAGTTATATGGATTATATTTACTAATTTTTGCTATTTGCATTCAAGCCGTGTCCCTAACCCCCCACCTCTAACCGCACAAAAGCAAAACATGTGCCTCCACATCATGTTTCTTGCTAAAATACAAAAATGGCACATTTTCTTCCTTTTTAATAACCTTTAGATATTACAAGCATTTTTTTTGTTACCTGTCACACTTAAAAAATTGAATAGGAGTTGAACAAACACATTTTTTCATCTTTTTTTAATTTCTTTTTTTAATGAGCAGACGCATGTGTATGTGTGTGTGTTTGTGTGTGTGCGTGCGCACACACACGGCAAAATCAGGTGACCCCAGTTTGTAATCTGAAAACTACATGTGACACAGCCTGCAGCTAATCCCAAAGGATTGTCTCCAGTCCATATGCCCATTATTGACTCAAAGGCCTCCCCGCAGGTTTATTCGAATGCATACAAATGTCATACTTTGCTGGAGGTGTGCTAAAAATCCCAAGTGTGTTTATCATATCAACTCACTTCATCATTTTCTACCAAATCCGTACAATAGTTAAAAAAAAAAAAAAAATGAGTCTTACCAAATTGGCCCAGCCTCCATTTGGGCTGAGCGACCACACTCCCACCAATCCAGAAAAACTCCTCTGCCAGTCTGGAGATGGAGGCCTTCTGCCACAGTCTGGGAGAGCTCATGATGGACATGGCAGGGGAATTTGGAGGGTTGGGAGGAATCTTGGGAGAGCCCTCAGACTGGAAGGTCTTCATTCTTGGTGGCGGGCTGCCACTCATCCCTGGTGACGGCGGCGCCATCCCTGGGGAGGCATTCATCCCTGAAGTGAACATTTGTGTCCAGTTTTCCTGTCCCATGAGCCCCGCCGGCACTCTTCTCTGCAAAGTTGACGTCCTACGCACACGTCCTCATCACATCAGGTCTTCATTACCCTCTGACATAGAAGGCAACTTCAGGTCGTGCATGCATTGTTGCTCGAACAGACGAAGAGCGCAGCATGTGACTGCCCACTTGTAAATCTCCCTCAAGTGCTAATCCTGAAGTGAGGCTCCAGTTTTGCTTTCATGGAGGGATTTCCACGGGGCCATTAGGAAGGAGAAACAAATAATCACTCCATCGCATCCTCTCAATTATGAAGACATGCTTGAACTTGTACACAGTGCTGCAAATGATTATAAATACAAGAATTTAGTTTGACATTTTTGAATGGGCACCTTTTCAATTTTCCAGGTAATCCTGATTCCAAGCAATGGGGTCTTCCACACTTACGGTATTAAGCAAATATTAATATTTATTATTTGTTTGCGGTTCATTACCACCACCACTTGTACAGCAGATGTGGTATCTGCGAACTTGAAACGGAGCTCCAATCTCCCCCAGACGTTTGTGTAAATAATATTATATAAATTATATATTTTATACGTAATCCAAAAAAATATCCATAATATTGTACTTCATACAAATTGTATAAAATACAATCATGGTGTGTAATGGAATACAATGTATTGTAGTGATGGGATTTTCGGCTCTTTTCGGTGATCCGGTTCATTTGGATCGCCTCAGTGAAAAGAGCCGGCTCTTTTTGGCTCTCAAACGGCTCTTTTAACTTTAGCTTTTCTTTTAAATATTTATGACAAATTTAGCATACATTTTGATAAATGACTTGGTGAACTAAATATTGCACTCTACTGACTGCAAATAGCAACAATTATCAAGAAATGGCTTTTTACTTATTTTATTGAACATTAAAAAGGCTCCAAACAATAAACAAGCAACAAAATTAAACTTCAACCAACAACAATCAAACATGCTGCATCATAACAAAAATAGTGACTATTAACTGCAACAGCAGCAGTGAACAAAACAAACATAAGCTACTCCTTGCTTTATTTCAACAAACATAAGATACTCCTTGCTTTATTTTAAATTTGCAGTCAACAAAACTAAATACTTCAACTTGGAACACTTCAATTTGTCCAGTCTTTGAGAACACAGATGTTGCTACACTGCACAATCTACTCTCCATTACTTTGAACAAACGGGGGTAGACGGAAGCTCGGTATTTCCACCAGCTCAGTGGATCAGCTGCCCTTGACATCTGTGGTTCTTCACGATATGCCCTAATTTAGTGTTTTGTGTTTTTGCACGCTTGGCTAATACTGTAAATTAAATTCAGATTGCTTGCCAAACGCCTTTGTGGTTTCCCGGACAGTAGGGGGCGATATGAACGAAAGACATCCAATTCACCAAGAAGAAGAATAAGTACAAGCACAAGAACGGTACCACATCCGGTTCAATGAGCAAGTTTTTCCGCCGTCCACAAGCCCTGTTCTCAGTGAGTAATTTTAACATGTTAAACTGACTTCGCAGTTTATCTCTGAGTGTATACATGTAGACAATTGGGGAGAGTTATTACGACACGTTGCTCCTTCAATTTTGTTGTTGTGACTCAACGTAAAAAACAACCTCGGCAAAGGGGGCAGTGAGCGAGCACGCCGCCGACAAGTAGACCTCAGC
>NW_017806002.1:358996-363654 GCF_001891065.2 Hippocampus comes
GGGGGGCAGATTTGTTTCAAAACTATTCCCACAAATGCACTCGTGACTTTGTTCATTTGTTTTTCGAAAGGAGGTTGCTCATTGTACTTTAGGTGTGGGGAGAGAGCCGCGAGTGGATCGCTCAAACAGATGCATTGCGAGTGCGGGCACCTTTGGAAATGGGCGGGTTGAAAGTAAAAGTCTGCCACTTTACGAATAATGACTCAAATTAAAAAGAAAATAAGAAACAACTTTTTTTATGGACTACAGTGTGTGACTTTCCACTTTTGTTTTGTTTTTCTGCCTGACCAGATTAGTCAGATTACTGGGCCAAAGGGGCAGCTGCCAGACTCGGAGGCATGCGGAAGGGACGCCAACCTGCATTTGGACGCGTGAGTACTGAGCTGTGTGGTGTGCTTGAAGAGCTGATGTCTGATCTCACGTTGCACCACAAGGTGGAGGTGAGTGCGCCTGCCTATCTGTGTCTCACTCAACTTAAACTTCTGCTTCGTGGACTGCACAACAGTGTCAACTCCACATAGACAACCCGAGCATCATAAAGCACTTCTGGAATATGGTTTTAAACCTTGAAGTGGACCAAGTTAGTCTAAAAATGTGTCTATGTATGCATATATATATATAATATACAGTATACATACATATGACTAACTTGGCCCACTTCAATGTCATTTAAAAACTTGACCAGAAGAGTGTGATCATGTTGTTGTGGAGTACACGGCAGTTAGTTTTTGTCTCAGTGAGAGAAGTCGGACATGCTCATGTCCCCCTTGGTGTGTCATGAGATGTCAGTGACATCACGCATGAGCTGGTCAAGCACATGCTCCCATCTCAGGCCTGTCGTCAGTGTTTGTGTGCGTGCAACTTGAACTGGCCACACAAAGATTGACTGGTCAAATGCTTTCACATTGTCATGTTCGCTTTTCTGTCCAATAAATCTTGAATCTGTGTCTTTGCGTTTCATGACTAAATTCATCCTCAACTCACTCGAAGCCTTTTCAAAGACTGATGTCTTGAGCTCAGACTTGCGCTTCAGTCACATCAGACAGTCTTTTCACTGTTCCCGTTGGTCTCCACATGACTTGATACTCCAGGAATCGAGCTTTTGGGTCATGTGAAACCGACGGGAACAGTGAAAAGACTGTCTGATGTGACTCAAGCTCAAGACTCAAGTGGGACTTTGAAAAAGTGCTGCAATGCCCGCCCCAAACCACACCCAATTTGACATCCACCAATCGTGGTGAGGCAATATTTGCATAACCCAAACCATAATTTGCATGTTGCAAGTTCTGACCAATCAGGTTGCTCCAAATTTGCATAAGCACGCCCAAAAGGCACACCAATCAGAGAACACGTAATTTGCATAACCACTCCCCTTTCCACCAATCACAGCATGTTATCGTCATGCTCCACTCACTTTCACAGCTATCAGCGAATCATCAGCCATCATTCCAGCCAGGCCACACCCACTTGCCTGGATTTTTCTGCCTGGAAAAAATAAAAATTGAAAAAAATTCAGAAAAAAGTTGAGAAAAAAAACAAAATAATTTTGTTTAATTTTTTTTTTTTTTTTTAAGTTAGATTGTGGTGATGAAGTTGAGTTGAAGTGTTTTTTGTAATCAAGCTTTATTTCTTTTGCAGAGTAGACAATCATAAAAGCAGAGGAAAAAGTTGCAAGTTGGATGGCACTCTGCTTGTTGCTGGGCGGCGAAGTGGTCAGCTCTTGAGAAGAACATGGGACAGGTGTGTTGACCTGAGAGGAAAGGCATCCGTGAGTTACAATTAAGTCAATTTCTTGTGCAGACAAAGATGTGTTGGGCATGAAACTTATCAGGGAGATAGACTGTTGGGTCTTTCGAGAGCAGGAAGCCGATCATGTTTACTGCTGCCTGGGGGAGAAAAAAAAAAAAGTCAAAAAAGTAATCATGATGGTGCATTGAACGAGTGTAAATGTCTCCTACTTTTCAGGCTGGCCCAAAGTTTGACTTCAGCACCTTGCGAAAACAGGAAGAAGAGCAAAAAGTGTTGCCTGCAAGTCTGTGCTCGAAGGTGGACTCTGGCGGTGAGCAGGTCACTCCCTCTTGTGGCACGGAGGACCCAAGATCAATCTTCCATCAACTCTGAAAAATGAAACGAGGCTTGTTGTGTTGGGTCTGTCTCAGTGACAGACTGAGGCTGCTGTTGTCTTCTTCTCTGATCAAAACAATGTTGTCTTTTCCTCTGATCAAAACAGTGTCTCTCCCTACCGGATATTCCATGAATTGCACCCTATTAAAAGTATTCATTCCGTGTCTTTTGTACATTTTTTCACTTTTAAATTATCCTGCAGGCCTGATCAAACCTCCTTGCGGGCCGGTTCCGGCCGTATGTTATACACCCCTGATGAATAGTAAGGCGTTTTTAGTCGAAAAAAACCATCATGTTTAGGAAGGCGTTTTTAGCCAAAAAAAAACGACCATGTATAGTCAGCCATTTTTAGCCGAAAAAAACGACCAAGTATAGGAAGGCGTTTTTAGTCGAAAAAAAACGGCCATGTATAGTACGGGGTTTTTATCGGAAAAAAAAATGACCATGTAAAGTAAGGCGTTTTTAGCCGAAAATAATTACCATGTATAGTATGGCGTTTTAACCCCAAAAAAACGACCATGTATCGTAAAGCGTTTTTAGACAAAAAAAAACGACCATGTATAGGAAGGCGTTTTAAGCCGAAACGACCATGTATAGTAAGGCGTTTTTAGCCAAAAAAAAACGACCATGTATAGTCAGGCGTTTTTAGCCCAAAAAAAACCGACCATGTATAGTCAGCCATTTTTAGCCGAAAAAAACGACCAAGTATAGGAAGGCGTTTTTAGCAGAAAAAAACGACCATGTATAGTCAGGCGTTTTTAGCTGAAAAGAACCGACCATGTATAGCGAAGAGTTTTTAGCCGAAAATAATTACCATGTATAGTATGGCGTTTTAACCCCAAAAAAACGACCATGTATCGTAAAGCGTTTTTAGACGAAAAAAACGACCATGTACAGTATGGCGTTTTTAGCCAAAAAAAAAACAACCATGTATAGTCAGGCGTTTTTAGCCCAAAAAAAAAAACGGACATGTATTGTAGGGGGTCTTTAGCCGAAAAAAAACGATCATGTAAAGTAAGGCGTTTTTAGTCGAAAAAAACGACCATGTATAGTAAGGCATTTTTAGCAGAAAAAAACGATCATGTATAGTAAGGGGTTTTTAGCCGAAAAAAACGATCATGTAAAGTAAGGCGCTTTTAGTTGAAAAAAAAACGACCATGTATAGGAAGGCATTTTAGCCGAAAAAAAACGACCATGTATAGTAAGGCGTTTTTAGCAGAACAAAACGATCATGTATAGTAGGGGGTTTTTGCCGAAAAAAACGATCATGTAAAGTAAGGCGTTTTTAGTCGAAAAAAAACGGACAAGGATTGTAGGGGGTTTTTAGCCGAAAAAATCGATCATGTAAAGTAAGGCGTTTTTAGTTGAAAAAAACGACCATGTACAGTAAGGCGTTTTTAGTCTAAAAAAAACGACCATGTATAGTAAGGCGTTTTAGCCGAAAAAAATGACCATGTATAGTAAGGTGGTTTTAGCTGAAAAAAACGACCATGTATCGTAAGGCGTTTTTAGTCGAAAAAAACGACCATGTATAGTATGGCGTTTTTAGCCGAAAAAAACGACCATGTATTGGAAGGCATTTTTAGTCAAAACGACCATGTATAGTACGGCGTTTTTATCGGAAAAAAACGACCATGCGTCGTCAGGCGTTTTTAGCCGAAAAAAACTGACCATGTACTTTAAGGCGTTTTTAGCCGAATAAAACGACCATGTATAGTAAGGCATTTTTAGACGAAAAAAATGACCATGTATTGTAAGGCGTTTTTCGCCGAAAAAAAACAATCATGTATAGTCAGGCGTTTTTAGCCGAAAAAAACGACCATGTACAGTCAGGCGTTTTTAGCCGAAAAAAAATGCCCATGTATAATAAGGCAATTTAACCCGAAAAAAACGACCATGTATAGTAAGGCGTTTTTAGACGAAAAAAAACGACCATGTCTAGTCAAGGGTTTTTAGACTAAAAAAACGACCATGTATAAATAGTACGGCGTTTTTAGCCGAAAAAAACGACCATGTAGAGGAAGGCGTTTTTAGCCGAAAAAAAACGACCATGTATAGTATACCGTTTTTATCCGAAAAAAACGACCATGAATTGTATGGCGTTTTTAGCCGAAAAAAAAACGACCATATATTATAAGGCGTTTTTCGCCGAAAAAAACGACTATGTATAGTAAGGCGTTTTACGCCGAAAAAAACGACTATGTATAGTAAGGCGTTTTACGCCGAAAAAAACGACTATGTATAGTAAGGCGTTTTTCGCCGAAAAAAACGACCATGTATTTAAAGGCGTTTTTAGCCAAAAAAAACGACTATGTATAGTAAGGCGTTTTAACCCGAAAAAAACGATCATGTATAGTAAGGCGTTTTTAGCCAAAAAAAACGACTACGTATAGTAAGGCGTTTTTAGCCGAAAAAAACGGACATGTATAGTCTGGCATTTTCAGCCCAAAAAAACGACCATGTATAGTATGGCGTTTTTAGCCGAAAAAAACGACCATGTATAGTATGGCGTTTTTAGCCGAAAAAAAAGACCA
>NW_017806002.1:363710-366075 GCF_001891065.2 Hippocampus comes
TCATCAGGCGTTTTTAGCCGAAAAAAACGACCATGTATCGGAAGGCGTTTTTAGCCAAAAAAAATGACCATGTGTAGTATGGTGTTTTTAGCCGAAAAAAACGACCATGTATCGGAAGGCGTTTTTAGCCAAAAAAAATGACCATGTGTAGTATGGTGTTTTTAGCCGAAAAAAACGACCATGTATCGGAAGGCGTTTTTAGCCAAAAAAAATGACCATGTGTAGTATGGTGTTTTTAGCCGAAAAAAACGACCATGTATCGGAAGGCGTTTTTAGCCAAAAAAAATGACCATGTGTAGTATGGTGTTTTTAGCCGAAAAAAACGACCATGTATCGGAAGGCGTTTTTAGCCAAAAAAAATGACCATGTGTAGTATGGTGTTTTTAGCCGAAAAAAACGACCATGTATCGGAAGGCGTTTTTAGCCAAAAAAAATGACCATGTGTAGTATGGTGTTTTTAGCCGAAAAAAACGACCATGTATCGGAAGGCGTTTTTAGCCAAAAAAAATGACCATGTGTAGTATGGTGTTTTTAGCCGAAAAAAACGACCATGTATCGGAAGGCGTTTTTAGCCAAAAAAAATGACCATGTGTAGTATGGTGTTTTTAGCCGAAAAAAACGACCATGTATCGGAAGGCGTTTTTAGCCAAAAAAAATGACCATGTGTAGTATGGTGTTTTTAGCCGAAAAAAACGACCATGTATCGGAAGGCGTTTTTAGCCAAAAAAAATGACCATGTGTAGTATGGTGTTTTTAGCCGAAAAAAACGACCATGTATCGGAAGGCGTTTTTAGCCAAAAAAAATGACCATGTGTAGTATGGTGTTTTTAGCCGAAAAAAACGACCATGTATCGGAAGGCGTTTTTAGCCAAAAAAAATGACCATGTGTAGTATGGTGTTTTTAGCCGAAAAAAACGACCATGTATCGGAAGGCGTTTTTAGCCAAAAAAAATGACCATGTGTAGTATGGTGTTTTTAGCCGAAAAAAACGACCATGTATCGGAAGGCGTTTTTAGCCAAAAAAAATGACCATGTGTAGTATGGTGTTTTTAGCCGAAAAAAACGACCATGTATCGGAAGGCGTTTTTAGCCAAAAAAAATGACCATGTGTAGTATGGTGTTTTTAGCCGAAAAAAACGACCATGTATCGGAAGGCGTTTTTAGCCAAAAAAAATGACCATGTGTAGTATGGTGTTTTTAGCCGAAAAAAACGACCATGTATCGGAAGGCGTTTTTAGCCAAAAAAAATGACCATGTGTAGTATGGTGTTTTTAGCCGAAAAAAACGACCATGTATCGGAAGGCGTTTTTAGCCAAAAAAAATGACCATGTGTAGTATGGTGTTTTTAGCCGAAAAAAACGACCATGTATCGGAAGGCGTTTTTAGCCAAAAAAAATGACCATGTGTAGTATGGTGTTTTTAGCCGAAAAAAACGACCATGTATCGGAAGGCGTTTTTAGCCAAAAAAAATGACCATGTGTAGTATGGTGTTTTTAGCCGAAAAAAACGACCATGTATCGGAAGGCGTTTTTAGCCAAAAAAAATGACCATGTGTAGTATGGTGTTTTTAGCCGAAAAAAACGACCATGTATCGGAAGGCGTTTTTAGCCAAAAAAAATGACCATGTGTAGTATGGTGTTTTTAGCCGAAAAAAACGACCATGTATCGGAAGGCGTTTTTAGCCAAAAAAAATGACCATGTGTAGTATGGTGTTTTTAGCCGAAAAAAACGACCATGTATCGGAAGGCGTTTTTAGCCAAAAAAAATGACCATGTGTAGTATGGTGTTTTTAGCCGAAAAAAACGACCATGTATAGTATGGCGTTTTTAGCCGAAAAAAACGACCATCTATAGTAAGGCGTTTTCGACGAAAAAAAGAAACATGTAAAGTAAGGCGTTTTTAGCCGAAAAATCGACCATGTATCGTATGGCATTTTCAGCCGAAAAAAACGACCATGTATAGTAAGGCGTTTTAACCCGAAAAAAACGACCATGTATATTAAGGCTTTTTTAGCCGAAAAAAACGACCATGTATCGTAAGGCGTTTTAACCCGAAAAAAACGACCATGTGTAGTAAGGCGTTTTTAGCCGAAAAAAACGACCATCTATAGTAAGACGTTTTCGACGAAAAAAACGAACATGTAAAGTAAGGCGTTTTTAGCCGAAAAAAACGACTATGTATAGTCAGGCGTTTTTAGCCAAAAAAAACCCGACCATGTATAGTGAGGCGTTTTGGAACGAAAAAAAAACGACCATGTATATTAAGGCGTTTTTAGCCCCAAAAAAACGGCCATGTATAGTAAGGCATTTTTAGCCGAAAAAAATGACCATGTATATTAAGGCATTTTTAGCCGAAAAAAACGACC
>NW_017806002.1:366314-366575 GCF_001891065.2 Hippocampus comes
GCGAAAAAAAACGACCATGTATAGTAAGGCTTTTTTAGCCGAAAAAAACGACCATGTATAGTAAGGCGTTTTCAGACGAAAAAAACAAACATGTAAAGTAAGGCGTTTTTAGACGAAAAAAACGATCATGTATATATAGCAGGGCGTTTTTAGACGAAAAAAACAACCATGTATATTAAGGCATTTTTAGCCGAAAAAAACGACCGTGTATAGGAAGGCGTTTTAACCCGAAAAAAACGACCATGTATAGTAAGGCGTTTT
>NW_017806002.1:366600-368945 GCF_001891065.2 Hippocampus comes
TGTCTTTAATGCATTTTTTTCACTTTTACATTATCCTGCGGGCCTGATTGAACCTACTTGCGGGCCGGTTCCGGCCCGCGGGCCGGATGTTTTACACCCCTGTTCTTGGCGATCAGGAATAAAGTGCAAATAAAACACCCATGACACACACTACCAAAACGTGCAAGCCAACTTTATTCATTGTTTCAAGATGCTTTGTTGATCAGGGCAACTCCGCTGGAATAGTTGAGACGCAAGTCTCATCTGGATGCCTGCGGGTTGCTCTCTGCTGGTCCCAACGGGGCCGGGGGCTGAAGAACCTGCAAAACCCAAAGGATCGCGGTGAAATCAAACTTTGTTTCAGATTGGGGAGGAAACATCGCATGACTTTCTGAGGGCCCGATAACTTTTCCCCCTCAAAGTATTCACTGTATATCGATCAACATGTCAGAAACATTTCGGTCTCAAACTCCAGCAGAGGGCCCGCCATTGGCAAGGGGAAACAATAAACATCGGGTTTATTGTTTCCCCTTGCCAATCGCTTTCCAATGTCAGCTAACAGCAGTAAGAATCATTGTAAAATTCGACCGCAAACTCGCAAGAGGCTCGCGACCGTCGTCGACGGTGTTGACAAGGTCTTTACGAAACGTAAGGGCGCCGTCTACTGGTGACCAATAGGAATGACAAACCTTCGACTGAAGTGGCTCTCAACTTTACAAGTACAGTCCCACCGAAAAAATACAACTCCCTGGGTACCTTTATCAGGTCCTGTCTCATCATGTTGGTCTTTGTTGTTGTGTTTATGATCGTATGGACGAGTTGGAACTGGGAAAGTCAATTCCTTTTGCATACCTGTCAACCTCGGCTCATAGCTGCCCTTATAAATGATAACGACTCCCCTTACAAAGCAACAAAAACCCTTACAACGGCTTACCGCGCATGCGCACATCATGCTTTATCAATCCTAAACAGTGCAGCGATGAAAAATATAGACGATTGAGGATTACTTTTGCTGGTTTGCCGTGACAATAGTAGCCATCGACGACAGCGTTGTCGTTGGCTACCAGCAGGTGAGACGATCTGGGTTTGAGCCAAAATGATCTTCGTGAGATCGGTTCACAATTGTTTTTTTTTCCCGTATAAAAGTTTTAATACGTCGTACATGATTTGAAATGATAAAAAAACGTATAAAATACGAGGAAAACGTACAACTTGACAGGTATGTGTCTGTCTATGGCTGCGCAGACGCGACGAAGCATGTGCTCAGCGTGCACTCCGCGCAGTACCTACCAAGTACCAAGCCCCTCCCTCACCCCGCCCCTTTCTCTTCTGGTCTACCTCTGAGCACTGCAGCTGAGCCACTGCCAAACCTCGCTTCAGACACGTGAAAAAGAGAGAGCGAGAGGGAGAGATAGCGAGAGATAGCGAGAGAGCGCGAGCGCAAGATGGCGCGAGAAGGAAAATGACAAAGCCGGCTCTCGAGGGAGGGTGCCGGCTCTCATCGTTCACTTCAAACAGCCGGCTCTTTGTACCGGCTCGTTCGCGACCGACACATCACTACAGTAAAGTATTGACACATTTTTACGCTGCTCCTTTTGGTGTGCAGGCTTTGGCCACTTGGGGGCAGTATAAAACAGTCAACATTCATCGTGGCAGTCAGAGCTCTTCTATAAAATGCAATCATACTCATTTTTCACAGAGTATAAATATTATATGCCTGAGTATCATTTGATTACTGGTCTAAATATGTTGCTCCACTGTCTGTGTTCAAATACATGTTGATGAACTCTTTCAATGTCTTATTCCTTTGGATTCACGGTGATCTCATCCAAAAGAGACCCAATGTCGCCATCTACAGGCACAACTTGATTAGAGTTTATTTTTTGGAATACAATCCCTTTATTGTAGTTCAAATGGGCCTCCATATGTTGATTGCCATTCCTCACATTTGTAAAACACCATTCAGACACACGCTTCAGAGCACTTTGATTGACTTATATTTTAATTGGTACCGGTATTATACACGTTTTCCGAAGGCGGGGGGCGGGGGGGGGGAGAAGAAAACAAATGAAAGCCTACATCCAAACCAAAACTACAATAGCATGAGCTACAGTCAGAAAGCTGTGAGTGCTATATAACACTGTACCCAACTAATACTGAGTCAGGGTAACATGATGATAAGACATACACGTACATGTTTCTTGTCTAAACTAGGTGAGAACACCAAAAGAAGGCCTGGTTTCTACTCTTAAACCGAGTGGCAGGTATACAGACATTTCAGTTGTGTTTCAGTTTTTTTGGTCACTGGCGTGTATGTGTGTACATACATACATACATATATATATATATATATATACATATATATA
>NW_017806002.1:385673-405454 GCF_001891065.2 Hippocampus comes
AACTACGCGTTAAAGAGAATCCCACTGGGATGACGAAATAGTAGCGAATAGCAATAGAGTGCGAATACGACATACGAGCATGGGCAATAGCAGTGGCACGGCAAGCAATACTCCGGCAATGAGTTGACAGCCGGAGCGCCTACATATAGCAGGTGTAATCACAAACAAATGCACAACAGGTGTGCAGGTGGCAGAGTGAGTGCCTGCCACCTGCTGTCGAATACGGGACATGACACCTTTTACCTAGTTGTCAACTCGCTGTGGAACTACTCAGACACGTCGTAACCCAGACACGCACTGAACTCAGGGTAAGCCCCCCTTTTAACCTGCAGGTTATGTTTTCATTGCTTTTGCTTCATTCGCTCGCATGCATGCGTTTTTGATGTATCGATCTGAATTTGACAAGATCGGCATTCTGCCGATGATGTTGTATTTAGAGATTTTATATTACTGAACTACTGTCTACATTTCAAATCACTACTGTTTATTTTGGGCAAAACAAAAGTGAATAATTTCTTAGTTAAACTTGTACAAATTGAAATATTTGTGTATAAAACAGAGACACTTTGTTTTAGGGATCCAAAAATCTTCAGCATCTGGATGTAACTTGACTCCCTTTTGATTTTAAGATCCTACATTGTAGACAGAATTTTATTTTTTATTTTTTGAATCTCAGTGCTCTTGTTTCCTTGCATATAGACTATTGCCAAAGAGTTCGGAATATTGGTTGAAATATCGGGATGAACCAAAAAATGGTGAACTTAATTTGCCCTTCTCTTAAACTTTTGACTGTGCATGTCCAACTGTTCAACATATAAGTTTTTTATACACAACAAAGTTGCTGTTCTCTAAAGAGGAGCTGTAAGGAAATTTACCATCTTTTCAATTCAAATTTACCATCCATAATTTCCAAGCATACCCACTTTTGCCTTTCTGTGACTCTTCCATTCTCCCTCTACATCTTTGTTGCAAGGTGCTGATGAACCTTTGTTGTGCATTTGTTGTGTGTTATGTGCAATTTTAAATTGATCTCTTATCAGCTTCAGATCTTCAAAGAAAAAAAATACAGATGTGGATATTCGTCAAAATGTCAACACCGATAATCGGATTGTAGTTTAAATGACCCAATGGTCCATGTGAGTCTTGCCATTTGGGTCTTTGTTCGAGAATAGCATGTTATGTTGTGCATCAAGTACTGAACCATTAAAGCAGTTCAACATGTGGATTCAAAAGTTTGGAGAAGGTAAAATTAAGGTCACCTCTAAAGAGGACAGAATTCTAATTAATTTTAAATCCAACCTGAAATATCAACAACACCCAATCTCCTAGAGTTTTTCAGAGTCATAAACTTAGGTAAGCAGCGAGTGGTTCCTACCTATGTGCAGTTCTGACAGCAGTGTATCTTTGGTAAGTGCAAGCAGCTCAATCCCGTCAATGTTGTTGCTCCTGAATGTGTCCACCAATCCCTCCAGACCTTCCTCCAACAGCCACACGGCCACATCCTCTTCTGACCAATCACTGACCAGCAGCTTGGACCGACCTGCTGATGTCGATGCTGAGAGGACAAAGCAGAGTGACAGTTGAGTTTTTTCCCCCCCTTCTTTTATTGAAAAAGGGTAAATGTTATCTTGGAGCCCTGCTGGCGATTGATTTCAAGAGGTGCAGCTTAAGTAGCTGGGACACGTTATGGATTCATCCAGAGAGCTTTCATTGATATTCTCATTGACAAAGGATAAAAGTATAAAGGTGGAGAGAGCACACGTGCAGTCAGATCAAAAGCTGACAGGCACTACTCCATACATGGACTGTGTATGAACAAAAACATTGAGGAGAAGTCGAGAGCAGGTGGCTTTATGGATCTTGCTTTGTACACCGTGTCGCAGTCATGCTCCATCAGAAAATAGTCTTTACAAATGATCATTTATTAAATCAGTGAACCCAACCTTATCATAGAAGCGATTTTCTAGACCCACCTGCGACAAGTTCAAGTCCAGGTAGAAAGATTGGCCTTTTTTTTAAGTGCAGTTTTACCTTTTGCAAACACGTCAAGCCTTATTGAAAAACACAAAAACTGATCAAAACACCACTTTTTTATGAGTGCTTGTTCTCGCTGTTAAGAACTCGTATAAAAACCCAATTTCAATGAAGATGGGGCAATGTGTTAAACATACAAAAAACAGGAATATGATGATTTGCAAATCATGTTCAACCGATATTGAATTGAATACACTACAAAGACACGATATTTAATGTTCTAACTGAATATTATGGCTGCAACACATTCCAAAAAAGCTGGGACAGGTGACTGGTGAAAGGAGACTTTGATTCTCTCCTCTTTCATCTGTCACTGCTTCAAACAACAAGGTGTATGCAGAAATAATTGTTACGACTGTATGATTGTCCATGTTTTATGTTATGTGTTCTGTTATGTTATGGTAACTGTTCTGTAAAGCGCTTTGATACAGCTGCAGCTGTTGCGAAAGCGCTATATAAATAAAGATGTATTGTAGATGTATGTTGTATTATATAAAAATGAACATTGAGGAATGCTCATCAAACACCAGTATGAAACATCCCACAGGTAAGCTGGCTAACTGGGAACAGGTGGATGCCTTGATTGTATAAAAGGAGCTTCCCTGAATTGCTCAGTCATTCACAAGCAAAGATGGGGCGAGGTGCACCTCTTTGTGGACAACTGTGTGAGACTATTAGAACAGTTTAAGGAAGTCTGTCACTGATGGACGGCCATTTTGCTGATGAATGGCAAATGATGATGGCAGTGGGATGGTCTGGGGCTGCTTTGCTTCCTCAGGACCAAGACAACTTACTGTGATTGATGGGACAATGCATTCTGCTGTCTACCAGAAAATCCTAAAGGAGAACGTCTGACCATCAGTTTGCGCCCTCAAAACTCAAGCGCTCTTAGGTCGTGCTCTTAGACTTCGCTTTGTCTGACAGATTCTATTTATATGATTTCTTGATTCAACAAATGTGGTGCAAGGGTGTAGTTTTTTTTTTTGTTGTTGTTGTTGCCTTAATAAATTAAATTGGCATTAAGAAACAGCATTTTGTATCTCCTTGGGCTGTCTCTGTGTGATATTAAAATTGGTTGATGAAAAGAAAATTTTGTGTGTGATAAATATGCAAAGAACACAGAAATCAGGAAGGAGGCAAATACTTTTATATATATATATATATATACACACATACATATATACACACACACACACACATATATATATATATATATAAAGATAGATAGATTTTATATACTCTATTTCTCTCAAGCAGACAATCAAAGGGAACTTATTCCAATGGGTTTCATCCAAAAGTCTGATATATGCCCTGCTTGTGTTATACTAGGCTGCTTGGAAAATCCAAATATAGTCTGTTTTTGGTTTCAAGCAAGAGCAAAACAAAATAAAATTCAGGAGCCAGCAACAAAATCTTATTTACAATATCCTCGTATTTACATCAGAGCATACTGAGGGAAGGAGTGTTTCATTTGAACTTGTTTGAATCATGTAATAACGGGGCGCAATATGAGGTTGTTTAAAAAGTGCAATTCCCTGTTTTTTTTTCCTACAGTAAAAAAATATATGCTCATTTTGCATTTTATATATGTAGAAATGCTGTTCATATAAACGCTATTTGTTGATTTAAGAGCCCTAAAAATGAATGCTTTTAAATGAACCCAAAAAGGTAATTACAGTACTAAATACAAAACAAACAGAAGTACCACATTCCAACAAAAGCAACAAACACAGCTATTTCTCTTTTTTTTTGTGTCTTTTAGGAGAGCGTTATTTGCTGATAGAAGAGCATATTTTGAAAAATAAGAATGTACAAGAAGATATTCACAATCACACACACATATATACCCTATATATATATATATATATATATATATATAGCCCATCCAATACTTCAGTTTTTAATGTGTACACATTGGTATGTGGTTGCTTTTCTTGACTATGGAATAAACAAGCAATATATCGTTAACAGTACACCCTCTACACTCTTCTAGTCATAGATGTATAATGTTACATTTTATATATATATATATATATATATATATAAAAAATCAAGCTGATATTAAAAGTGAATAGTGGTAAACAGGCGTCTCTTGGGTCCAGTGGTCTGCAGAGACACCTAAGAGTGTACCAATACTTTTGTGGCACCATAGTTGACTGTGTGACCATTCCCTTCATTTTCAAGTAAGTGAGATGCGGCCTCTCTCCAATTAGCTTATAGCAAAAACAGTCACTGATGGAGAAGTGGACATCATGCTTCCTCATCCAGTTTTCATTTCCTAAAAACTCACCATCCTATGGATTCATCATACATACATAATAGTACTTTTTTTTTTTTGAATGTGTCTTTTCTTGGCTCCACTTTAGGTCGGAGGGCTGTGTGGCGTCGTGTCCTGCGCCGCGGCCAGCTGGGACTGCAAGTCTCGGACAACGTTCTCCAGGCTCTGCCGTGCCTCGCGTTCCTGCTGCAGCTCCCGTCGCAGCTGCTCACGGTCTGCTTCGGCCTGCTGGAGCTGAGAGTGCAGCTCGTCGATCTGGCGACATGGGCAAAGTCGTCAACTAAAACTCAATCACCTGCAGTGTTTCCCGGTTTTACTATATATTAATAAGAAGAATAAGAAAACCTTTATTCGTCTCGCAATGGAGAAATTCCCGATTGACAGCAGCAAAGTTATGAAAGGAAGAAAGTAAAAGATCAAAAAGTATAGGAGCTGCTGTAAAGGCAGCCACTCTTGCGCCGCGATCTTGAAATCATAATAACAAAATAATACAACACAACACATCAGTCACAGAGAGTCATTCAGTCTTAACCACTTTTCTGCATACTCTTTGTTGTTTAAAGCAGTTATAGGTGTCAGAGGAGAGGATCAAAGTGTCCTTTCACCAGTGGATCAGGGACGTACGTCATGCTGAAAATAGAGAGAGGCGCTGATACCAGTGGCTTCCGATGTGTTACTTATTTTACTTGAAATTTATTTTTTGTCTCTCCCACTTTTCCATTTTAAAATTCAAATGGTGGCCTTGAGCACACACGCTTGGCTAGTCCTGCTTTAAGCCTTATTCACACTGCACTCACTCAATGTGAAGGGATCCAGCTGCATCATGCAACAACGGCAGTGCCCGGTCGCCATATTTCGAACTAACGTAGCGACACCGAGTTTGTTAAAAACTATTACATTTTGGGTTGATCTGTAATGGCGGACATCTACGCTCTGGGCGCGTTTGCCATCCTTAAGCGTCTCACCTGGGCGGAGTATTTGACACGGAGTCGCTCGGCCTCGCATCCTTTGTCGCATGCTCGCTGCTGTCTCTTGTGCTCCAGTTCCCCCTTGAGCCGGCCGCACACCTCCTCCGCCTCTCTGGACTTCCTCTCCCAATCCACGCGGAGGCGTTCAATCTCCTTGCGCAGGTTCCTCTTGGCCTCCACGGCCTCGCGGATGCGGCCTTTCTTGGCCACCTTCACAAACTCCAACTCCTGTGACAACAACCCAGAATACTTGTGATTTAATCACTCCTTCTCGCATCTTCCAGTGCAGCGATACTCAAATGAGAATAGCATTTAAGACGGCGACCTGCTGAAGGTTGCGTTTAGCCTGTACGGCGGCTGCCAGCTTCTCCTCTTGCTTCAGCCTCATCTTGATCACCTCCTGCAGGAATTTCTCTCGATCCTCTTTAGTTTCCACACCAGCGTAGAGCGTCTGTCTCAGAGCGTCCATCTCGGGGCAGACGGGCCCTGACAGCCAGGTCGACGCCTCCTGAGGCAGATAGGTTTCTCTAGTCTGGGGGGTCAAAGTTTGAGGGGCGCTGCTGCAGGCTGAGGGGGGTGAAGCCAGGGCGGATACCCGCAGTGGACCTAGACAGAAAAAAACTTGCAGTTACGGACAGTATGTGCAACTCTTGTCTTTAATTTGATACTAAATGTACTGGTAATCATTTTTTATTTATTTTGTAGTATTTTTATACAATACATTTTCATGTTACTTTTGTATATTTTGAGATATTTTAGTAAACTACTTTTTTATTTTGCTACGTTGTTTTTAAATGTAAATAATGGCTTAAATTCTTTAACCTTCAAATGTTTGCAATTTTTTCATGATGTATGTATGAAATATAAATATTTTTAATGATATATATCGTAAATAATAACGGAAATATAATAACACTATTTACATTTGGGTTTTTTTTTTGCAGTCATAATTGCATTTACTTACATGGTTGTTTATTTTTAGTTTTTATATATATTAGTATTAAAAAAAAAAAAAAAAGATGCTTCCGCTTGGAGGTTGGAGCACAGTACAGTTAACTTCTACTATTAACCACTTGATGGCGCCATTGCACAGTGATCACATGAACCACTTCCTGCGTGGCTCCTTTCGCGTGTTGAACAATTTTAACAGGGAATGACTTTCTTCATTTTGCGACGATTTCCTGGTTCAGATGATAGAAAATACTCACGATCATCATAGTCGTCCACATTGATCTCCTTGTCCGTGTCTATGTTATCGAGGTGCGGCGCTGTGGGCTGCGCGTTGCCATTCTGCAGTTCTTGGATGTTTGGTGTGCAGCTGGCGGGAGCATGGTTGTCTCCCGGATGCACCAGAGGGGTTGAAGGAGCTTGTGTCAAAGTCTCCTGACTCTTTAAAGTGGAACTACAAGGGCAACAGATGTGCAGCTGGTGGGTAAATATACAACCCGCCCTGGTCTTTAATCTGGCCCACCATGCTTTCACATTATCAAGAATGCTCCAAGTTTGCCTAGCCCCGACTTAAAGCATTTCTGTTCTCATTTCAAAAACAATCCTGACGACTCACCTCTGCGGCTCACATTGAGTTGGTGGTTTCTCCCGATCTGATCCTTTTGGAGACCAAGGCCGGAATGCCGAAGGTCTCTGCTTGAGCTGGATTTGCTTCAGGTCCTGGAAACCACGACAGCAAACTCAAGTCACAATGACGAAAACCCATCCGTGCGTTCAAACGGCCGTGACCGACCCGCTTAATTGAACAGTGTTTTTTATTATTATTATTATTAACTAACCACTGATGATCATGTCAAAACTTCAAATAGGAGCTTGTGCGTCACCACTTTGTTTGTATTTAACACTGAGAAATGCACCTTGCACACTTTGCGGCCCGTTTACCAACCTTGTGTCTGGACTTGGACAATGACTGCAGCCACTCGGTTTTGTGTTCGTCGTCAGCTGATGGAGATGGCAATTTTTCCAGTTTGGGCTGCTTGGCTATGACAGGGCTTGGCGACTACGGGTGGGGGTGGGGGGGGGAAGAGAAGCGGGAGGGGAAAGAGTGGCGTTAAATGGTGACTATCATTTAATTCATGAAAAGACAAGTACACATCTGATATTTGGAACATCCAACCACCTGTTCTCTTCGTCACCTGGTCACCAGTCAACCGCAGGGCACAAATAGACAAACAAGCATTCACGCCTACATTCACACCTATGGACGATTTAGAGCTGCCAACATGCATGCTATTGAAAGGAAGTCGGAGAACACGCAGACTCCACCCAGAAAGGCCAGAGGCAAGATTCCAACATCAAACCTCAGAACTGTGAGGCAGGTGTGCTCACAGCGCGCATCCCACCATGCTGCTGCTCCGAACAACAGATGACTACACTGAAAAGCATGTGGCCATGTGTACCATCGCTAGTTCAGGTATGCAGTGCCAGACCTGACTTAACACCTCCCACTCTTAAGCGCAGTGTACCAGACAGACACAGGCACAGAGAGGCACACATATACATACACACTCCCACGCACACTCCCACACACACATATGCATGTCGACACTCGCACCGACCAAGCGAATCTCACCAAGCTTGGTGTGTAAAAGCTGTGAGACTCGATTCACGGGGAGCTGAGCTTCTCGCTTGCTGCTAAATGACGTTTGTCGCAAATTTGTATTGCCGCACACAGGAACAAGAACATGAGCAGGAACAGGAATGTCCCCCCCGTTCGACTCGGCCATTGGACTCGCAAAATATTTTAATTGACTCGAGCGAGTCCAACTATTTTGTGTTCCTGAAAATTAATGTCCTCCATCGAAAGATACTTAGAAATAAAGTTTTTCAGATTTTCAAAATAGCCATCTGATTGGTTAACCTGCCCGGGGCCGCGACTGCCAAAGCACAGACTTTTTCCAAAAGTGGGTTTATAAAATTTGATTTTGTCAACCATAGAAAACTGGCAGTAGCCATGTCTTAAAAAAAAAAAAAAAACAACCCTGAGACAACCTGGAGATTGTGTAAGAAGACATCGAACTTACTTCAACACTTGCAGAGGCACCACAAACACAGATAATTGTGTTTGTTGTTCATCTGCACACGGTTAATAAATCAAAGGGTTCCGTGCCATCTAAGAAGAGTGTTGAGCATAATGACATTTCTCTAATTTTGTGGGTGTGAAAATAGTCCTTTTTTGTCTTAAGCTTTTACTCTTGATCTCATCTGGACTTGGAACCAGACTTGGACCTTTTTGACTCAAACTTGACTTGGACTCGACAGGGGTGGACATTACTGCAGGCCAAGTGTTAGAACAAAACTTTCAAGGGTTCTGGTAGAAAGCAAAACGATGTCAGGAAATGTCTACTAGAACATCTTAACTTTTTGGGGGTTTAATCAGAGGGACTTTAAATGGCAGCAGGTGAGTGCTTTCAACATAAGCTGTTGTGAAAGCGCGAAAGAAATAAAAATGTATTGTATTGTAATTATGAACACTGCCAAGTGTGAGTGAAAACCCTGAACTGGTTGGCAGTCAATCGCAGGGCGCGCATAGACGAACAACCGTCCGCACTCGCACTCACACCTAGGGACAATTTAGAGTGTTCCATTAACCTGCCACACATGTTTTTGGAATGTGGGAGGAAACCGGAGTACCCGGTGAAAACCCACGCAGGCACGGGGAGAACATGCAAACTCCACATAGGAAGGCCGGAGCCAAATCGAGACCCCTACACCTTTGCACTGTGAGGCCGACGCGCTAACCAGTCGATCACCGGGTGGCCCTGGTCTTATATTTATTTTTTAATATCACATAACTTTGCATTTGAACATGGGTGCGTAGACATTCTAGGACCACCTTAAGTGACACACCTTGTGAATCATTGTCGTCCATTATGTCAAGATTGGCGCATTGAAAAGAAACAAGTGCAAAGGCTCCGACTAAATTATTTTACTTTGCTTCTATGCCAGTCTGTCACATTATTGCATGAAAGTGGTCCAATGGCGCAAAAAAATTGGGAGCTTCTGGTTCAGGCGAAGGGAGTGCTCGTCGTGAGCTGGGGGCGGAATGTCATGGGAGAGAGTAAGCGAGCGGCAGGCCTGTGCGGGCCTTCACGCCTCGCCAAGGTAAACACATCCTCTTGTGTAACAAGTGTAGACCTGCGGGCTGAGGAAGTTCTCCGTATCGAAATGTCTGCCATTGCTCATGTCATTCCTGCCACCGAACATCCCGTACGGCAGCTCCCCGTAATGTTGCATTTGCTTTTTCGGCCCGCATTGCGCAAGCGTTTTAGGCCAATTAGTTTAATATGCCTGTGACTCCACGTTGAAGAATTTGTGTGGTTTGCGCTGTACCTAACGCTGCCTCTACTGGGAGAGGTGAATACCATGCTGGCTGCCATCCACACCATCAGAAACACACACACACACACACACACACACACACAACGCACTAATTTTCCACTATTTTCAAAGCATTACCTTGACTAACCTTCATTACCTGGAGGCGTCTCCAAACTCCAAAACCACTACTTCAAAACTAACCTTGCCTTAACCTTCCAAATAGTACGCACCTTCAGATGTCATTGGCCGTACATCACAAAGATTTGTCATGAGGCAGGCAAGTCGCAACAGTTAGTGTGAGGGTGGAACAACTTCAGCAATTGTGTCGCCCACCTGGCTAAACCAGGATGTTACCATGGATTCAGTTGTCAATCCGTCAGCGCAGCCGTTTGAGATTTTTGTACGGAGAAGAACACGTTTTATTCAGATCGGGTTCAAATGTTGTGAGTCTGGAACAGCACGCGATTTCGACACGGGCCAAAATTGGTGTCTCTTGTTTCAATTTTGTTGAAGGTATGATGACAGAGTAAAACCCATCCATCCATTCATTTTCTATTTCCTTTGTCACCAACGAGCTAGCGAGTAAGCAGGGTCCATATGGGCCAACAACAAGCTTTAAGGTGAGATTCAAACCCAGAACCACAGAACTGTGAGGCAATTTGTTGTGTATAATTCAGTACACGCTATATATTTAACATACTTGGCATCGTTATTCTGCCTATTCATGCTCCACTTGTATTGTTGCACAAGAAATGTTTGTCTGAACACTCCCCTCCTGTCTGCCTGATTCATATGCGCGTCTCCTCTACCTGTCTAACCAGTCACCACTTTATACACACACTTCTACAAAGTTATTCTTTGAACTCGGTCTGTACGTCTGCAGCAACAGTTTTCTCACCTGCCCAATAAGTTAAGAGTTTACTGAGAGTTGCCGAGCGTGTCACAGGGCTATTGCTACGCTGAGTTTTTTTTTTCTCTTTTCCGTCTGCAGGCAGGTTCGCTAGACATAATAGAGGCCAAAAGCAGACACTCCCCAGACACCACAAGGGACCCGCACGGCTAAATGTGATGCTGACCTCACAGGCTTCATAGACATAGCTCACCCTGGGAGAGTCATAATATGTCTTGCACTGCATGTCCCAGTGGTTCGATGACTGACACCACCTACCAGAGAAACAGGAAGTAGCATCTGAAATAACCAACAAAATGAACCAAAAAAAAAAAAGCTAGGAACTTTCTCTTTTTGTTTCATTTAGGCGACAATGGAACTACACCCACGATATGCCCTACGATGATAAATGGTACTCCTGTCATCTTATGTCATTTGTGACCTGGAAAGGAGCATGTTAACTTAAAACAAACAAAAAAATAAATACAATACAGCAATTGCGTCTGCCTTACAGTTCTCAGGTTCTATGTTCAGATCTCATTTTCAGCAAATGGTAGAGTCCATTCATATTTCGGCGCCCTCGTGAGCCAGGAAGCAGCATGCTAACTTTCAAATAAATGTACAGATTAGAAGAATATTTTGAAAGATTTTTTTTCCCCACTTTTTACAATTGTGGACAGAATAATTTCGGCTTACTCCTTAGCTCCAGAATGAAAAAAATGGGTTGAGACAGTCAACTTTTGCTCTCTGGCCAAGAAGTTGCATGCTAGCTTACAAAATGAACACAAATAGCACTCCACCATTTTGCCTCTGTTGTGTGATGAATTTATTTTGGTCAAGATTTGTGGTCTTAGTTTTTAACAATGTCCACATTACTGTACATCATGATGCAGTTTTGTATGTGTGTGTGGCGAGGAATAGAAAGAGAGTGAATGACATGCATAGGCGCCACCTATGGTGATGGACACCTGCACGCTGTGCTAAAACAAACAAGCAAACAAACAAACAAAAAACACGCTTCACACAGCGCAACATCATATTGTAGACTTGGCACCCCCCTGCTCTCTCCTCAGACTTCCTGTGGCCGAGTGAATCCCCTGTGGGAACTGGAGTGGGAGGGAGGTGGGCCAAGGGAGCGCGAACACAGAGGAAACAGTGAACTGCAGGAATGTTTACTTGAAGGCCAAGTACATCCCCCCACCCCTTCACTTCTTTAAGACTCCATTCAAGCATTGGCCTTTTCAACCGGCCATTGTATGATACGGCTTTGAGGTGCTGTAATGAAGCGGCCTTTCAAAGAAAAACTGCGAGCTAAACAGGCACTATAGCTGCCCGGGCGAGAGCAGACATGCTTTATTCTTTTTAATTAGTGGCGCTCTGCAATTCCAGGGTTAGGCCTCGCATTGCAAATGTGTTGCTTCATCGGAATAGTTTGGGTATAATTTTGTTGTGAGTATTGTGTGAACTGGAGCATGGAAAAAAAACAACAACACAGAGCTTATTGATGCTAATTGATCATGGATGTAGTGCTTCGATCAATAAGCCTCATTAGAAAAGTCAACTTTTCCCAATCACCTTTTTCATTTTCATCTGAGGGTAATATTTAATGTACGAAAATATGTTGTGAAGCTGCTCGTCTGCCTGGAGATGCTGCAGTGGATTGTCAAACATGGACAGAAGCTTGTTGAGTGTTCTTCTCCTTTCATTTATATATCCATCCATCCATCAATCCATTTTCCAATCCGCTTAGCCTCACGGGGGTCGCGGGCGTGCTGGAGCCTCGCCCAGCTGTCTTCGGGCAGTAGGCGGGGGACACCCTGAACTGGTTGCCAGCCAATCAAAGTGCACACGGAGACGAACAACCATCCGCGCTCACGCTCACACCTCGGGACAATTTAGAGTGTTCAATCAACCTGCCGTGCATTTGTTTGGAATATGGGAGGAAACCGGAGTACCCGGAGAAAACCCACGCAGGCCCGGGGTGAACATGCAAACTCCACACAGGAAGGCCAGAGCCGGATCAAACCCACGACTTCTGCACTGTGAGTTTGATGCGCTAACCACTGGATCACAGGGCCGCCCACACACACACACACACACACACACATACATATAATTAAACAAAAAACATCCACAATATATTCCCCCCCCCCCAAAAAAAAAAAGAAAAGGGTTGTTTTATACAAAGCGTGTCGGTCCCTCTTTGGGTTATTTTTGACCCAGCTGCTTTTAGAGCGTATCAACCGTCACAATTCGCAGGATGAAAGCAAATGAGAAAAGCTTCCCAAATGTGTCTTTGTGAGGAAATGCCTTTGACCTTCTTATTTTGGCATGTCGAAACCAATGACGGGAGCCTTGAATGGAAACATTCAGCATCTGTTGCGGCGCATTAAAAAAAAAAAAAAAACGAACTCAATGAAACTATCCAAGGAGCCCAACATGGGTCCGCTCTCATCTGGCGAGACGGAAATAGTCTCCCTCAGCTGAACTTCCTGGGGCGACAATTCTTGCGTTGTACTGTCGCCTTTGCTCCTGTTTTAACAACCGACAAGACACAACAGTTTCGGATGACGGCTTCCTTCCCCCCAATAAACCCGCCGGTGTAATCCCCAGCTCCTCGTGTACTTAGTGGGGCGCTGTCTCGCTCAAGGGCACACCAACTGGCAGCTCTCATTCAGGAAGCGTCCTCCCGGTTTGGAAAGGCTGACTGTCGTCATCGGATCCCCTCGCGGTTTGCCGGATGCGTGCTCTCTATCAATTGTAGGACTTTCCTTTGCATAAAGCTCTCTGTGGTCACCTTGCAACAGCTGGCCGATGGTCTGGGGTGTCTAACCACGATATCCCTGAAACTCAATGCCAACTCCAACCCTCACGTCATGCTCCAATTTCACCACTCCTAAGCTTATTCAACGGCAGTTCTACTTTTAGGGCCGTGGTGTTTATGAAGCTGCACCCGACCATGACCCCCCCCCCCCCCCCCCCCCCCCCCACACACACACACACGCACACACACACACACACACACACACACACACGGAGAGCCTTAGGGGCCTGACATGAGGTCGGCATTACAGCCGTGCTTATTGGATTGTCCTAATTGTCTTTGGGCTTGAGACTAGATGAGATCCTGTGCTGCGAAGGAAACGCTGCATCTAAAATAGGTGCGCGATGCGACACAACCTCTTAGCGGCCCTCATGTCTGTGCGCGGAGGCTAGACTTTGAGGCAGCATAGTCTGCTCCTTGAGATGCTGGGTTTTTGTTAGCTCGAAGCTAAAATCATCAGAATGAGAAGAAATCATGAACAATTTCACTACGCGTCTCGTCGATTTCATTAATTAGCTCACCTGCTTGGACAAGAGCCGAGTTACAACCTGCACTGGTCGTCAGCTAATCATACGATCACACTGACGTTCAAACCTGTATTGACAACCGAACCACTGAGAACTAGAGTGGGCGAACTCAATTTTTGCCATTTTTAAGTGTTCAAATGAATTGAGAACATTTTGTGATACTAATAGCAAAATCGTCATTTTTAACTTACAGTCACAATAGCAACAAAATATACCAATGTGCTTGTTAAATCGGTCTGTGTAAATCGTCAATCATCCAGATCGTTCATGGTAATCCGTAAAGGTTGAATGGAGACAATTCGACTCTTTTTGTTTGTTGAATTTGATGGATGGCTGAAGAACTCACTTTTAGCTCACTTTAGAGTCACACACATTGGTGGAGTCTTTCACCAGGTGAATTTGGAGGAGAGAACCCTGGAACAGCTTCACTCCGTTTTTGCTATTTTAAGGTTAAATGCAGAAATGAATAAGGCATTCACTTTCACTTGAATAGTGCTCTAAATCAAGGTTTGCTTGCAATTTGGACATAAAGGGGGCAGCTCATTAAGGCACTCATCAATCATCGCCTTGTTTGTAGTTGTCATCAAAGATAAGTTGTGAGTCCTATTTGGCTGAGAAAACCAAAAGCCAAAACATCTTGTCTCTGCGCCAAAAGCGATAAATTCCAATTCCGTTCCAAACATGGCAACCATAACAACGAGACGTGCCCACCTGTCTGTTGACAGTGGTGTCCCGTGTCACTCTTCCCTCACGGAGCATGATCTCACAACATGTGTGGCAAGCACTGTAGGTCATTTCAACAGAGGCCCTGAGGAAGACGGCGGGCCACCGATACGACATTATTAGTGCTGGCACGTCCGTCCAAGTTATCTTGGGAGGAGAAAACGTGCGGCAATTATTTCGGGATGCATGGTGGCAAACTCGGCAGAGAAAGGCACTACTACTAAAGGCAGGACACTTCTTTAGGCCTAATAATGCAGGTCGCCTTGTGTATGCACCGATTTCCAAAATCTGGGAATGCTGTTGTGTGACTTCGATGCGGGCTCCGCTTGACTGACTGATGTTGTGACGACACGCTGCTTAGATAGAGGAAAGGCAGACATAACTGTGTCCTCAGCATGCGGCTCTTATAGTGGGAAGGGTGGGCGTAAAAGAGGACGCTGAAGGCACATCCCCGGTAGGTGCCGGTACGTGCATTGTGCAAAACAACATCCCGAAAATGGCACCTACGAAGAGACACGCTTACAAAGCACAGGTGAAACGAGCTCTCGGAAAAGCCGGCATCATTTCCGAGGAGCCACACGGCAACAAGACTGACTCTGGTCATGGTGAGAGGGAACCTAGCATGTTTGATTAAGAACTCGCCCGGTTGTTCATTTCGGATATAGAAGACTTTGATGGATTTCTGGATGAGAATTGATCAAAAAATAACATGAGTGCATTGTTAACTACTTCAATAAAGTACAACCAAACTCACTTTGGTTCCCGCTGCCTTTTTAAAAACATACGCTAGCATGCATGCATGCTACTGTCTTTTGTAAGCTAGTGTACATTTTACCATGCCTGCCAATACAGAAGTAGCACCCGTAACTGACACTCTGCCTTTTAATACGGTGCGCCGTATTGTCATGAAAATACGTTAGTTATTCCTTTCACAATGTGTTTGTTAGTAGAACGTTTTGGAGAGGCTTCCATGTCAGCAGCTTGGCTTTTCGGAGCTTCCGGTGTTGACAGTATCCATATTATGCTAATGAATGTTGTTGTGGCTCTTATCCAGATTGACAGTAAACCCCAGCAGAGACCTGTCAATCCCATCTAATCGTCTAAAAGGGGCTACATTTTAGAAGATAAAAAATGATTAATTGATTGCATTGTTATTCTATTCATTTTGAAAGTTTATTTTTAATGTTTAAAAACATTTTCAATCACTCCGGAGTGCCCTATCAACCACACAGCTTGCATCATCTGGTCTAACACAAATTGCTACCGTATCTGACAATACAATCAGTCATTTTGTTCAATTGAATTCCAGTGTAATAATAATTAAAAAAAAAAGAATTTGTTCGCAACAAAACTAGCATAATGGAACCTTAGCATGGTTGTCTTTTACTTTCCTCTCAATTAATCAACCCATTATTTTCCTGATTATTTAGAGCACATTGAGCTGTCTTTGAGCTGAACCCATACTGTGACACAATTGAATTATGAGAGACAATAACTCCGATTCATTTATGAGCTTTTATATATCCACACTTGCGCGCGCACACCCCCCAACATATATACACACACACACACACGCACACACACACACACACACACACACACACACACACACACACACACACACACACACACACACACACACACATACACACACGAGCACTTGCTTTTCTGCTTCTTTTCACATTTAGCACACTTGCGATGCAGGAGCAGCTGCGATGTTAAGGAGGAGGCCGCAGGGGCTGAAGGTTAGCAAGAAAGAGCTGACCTAAACTTACATTATTACTTATTTCATTATGACTTTTTCTGCTTTCCTTGTATATTATTGATTTTTTTTCTTTCTTTTTTATCTGGGAGCCATTACAAATTCACTCAAGTGAACACTGCGTTTCCTTTCCTATCATTATTTTATTTGCACACTTGACATTCTACACGGGCACATGCAGACTGTGATGCATACTTGTACGCGGGTGCATGTGCGTGCCTCCACAGAACTTGATCTCGGCGGCGCAACAGTGCCAACGTCATCTTGGCGATGCAAGCTTAATCCCCTGGCATTACACTGACCCTCAGCTGGTGCTCAGGCTGGTGCGGCACAGCTCGCATTCGCCGCAGTGCAATCATAATTGCTCATTTATGCAGTTTAAACAGCTCTGTGGTACGCTGTTACTATTTGGACACTACCAAATCACCATAGGAATAAATGGAAATGTCCATTCCAGCCCCCCCCCCCCCAAAAAAAAGAAAATAGCACTATAATTTTGGATGTTATAAAACATATAGTTAGAACTTAAACTAATTGGAATGTAAAAAAAAAAATAGTTTGTGCATCATGATTAGATTATTGGGGGTCCTTCTGGTGTGTCTGATACTGCTACTGTGGGGTCGTAAAATACAGTCATGCAGACACAATCGAAGAAACGTTTCACAACTACTGTAAGTGACTCAGTGAGCTGCAGTATTATTCGTTGCTTTTTGCGATAAAGAATAGATGCCCTTTGAGTATTATATTGTCTGTCGACATGTGTTGCTTCACCGTTTCTGTTAAAAAAGTTGCTTGTTTGTTAGATTGTCTGTGGCATTTCCCATTAAGGTAGTGGACTTCATAACAATGACATACACATAACAGAAATATAAATTTTTGACTGCAACATGTCGACATTTTTCAACGTCTATTATTCCAGTCTATGTAGTAGAGTAACTCAAGATATCTATTGAATTGATAATCATGCTCCATTTGAATCAAAATATCATGATAATATTTTGGTGATATTCTCATCATTGATATGCAAGTAAATGATTCCCAATGCGTTTATATTTGACATCTAGATCAATGTTTGATTTTGCCGAAGGATCACTTTTATATGTTAAGGGAAAACAACAAAATGAAGACTAAGATAATAAATAATAATACATTATTCATTGAATCAATCAAAAGATTCCAACTGAGTTTGAAATGAGTAACACATGTGTTTTACGATGGAATCGTCTTTGGGTTTTTTTTTCTCCCCCTAATAAAAGAGGACCGGAACAAGATGGTGGTTTCTCACTCCCTGCCCTCAAAACCACAATTCTCCTCCTCTCATCCATCTGTTTGCAGACTGCAAAGCATTGGTTGGTGCGTGCAAGCCCTCACTGCCTCCCTCCAACCCCAAAACAAAAACAAAACACACTCCGCTCGACGCAGCAAGACAGCGACATCGCTGTCCGACTGGCTGAGTTTTTAATCTGGCAGATTAATTCTAATGCCATGGCAAAGGAGGCCCAAAGACGATTAAAATGTCACTGGATAACCTCACAGCAACCCAAACAGTAACAGCTCCAAACACGCACAGACACGCGCGCGCGCGCGCACACACACACACACACACACACACACACACACACACACACACACACACACACACACACACACACACACAGTATCAGTGGCACTTACAGGTGCTGTAACACACCTCACAGACATGGCCAAGGTACAACAGGTCCATTTTATCCCTGGGAAGGTTGAGACTTCTAAGTCTGGGAGTTTGACACGCCAAATGGACACACACACACACACACACACACACACACACACACACACACACACACACACACACACACACACAGACATCCCATCGTTCATCGCCTGGGGCACAACGCAGCCGCTTTATGACACTCATGCCGAGACCCTGATGACATTTTAGCTCAGCGACACAGTTTGGAAAACAAAAGCTTGGCTGCAATTAAAGCACCATCCAATGAAAGGAAATTTGGGATTAATAAAAAAAATCTTTAATGGGGACAAGCGGTGGAAATAAAACGATAGTTGGCTGTTGGGGACGACCAAAAGCGTTTTAAGCATTATTATCAGTAGGGCGTTTATTTACACATCCAATACAAGGTTTGTCCAAAAAAGAAGGGGTATTGATGCCGAGATAGCACAAGTTGTAGAATATATTAGTGTCTCGGACGGACTGCACTAAAATAGTGTCGGACGCATAAGACACCATTAATTTACTTTTCTTTGATTTATTTCTATATAATCCAGTCATATTACATTGTATTTCACAAAAATACATTTTAGATATCTTAGTCAGTTAGGCAGATCAGGATGGGTGTTACGAACATTTACCTTTGATTGAGAGGATTCATTGCATTTTGTAGGTCACGCCTTGACAGAACATGAAATATATATCCAACCATCCAAGCATTATCCTAAAACAAGAAGCATAAATAAATCTGGGACATTTTGGGGAAATAATTTTATATCTAACCTTTTTCAAAGGTCAAATTTAATGACAAAAAAGGGAACTTTAACTGTTTTCTTTCCTTTCCAATGAAAACAACAAAGTGTAATACGATTAAAGAAGGGAAAAGTATTAATTGGAAATTCCAAAAGCCAATGACAATTTGCAGGGTCGTTTGTTTTGCAACATCAATGAGCAGTTGTTTTATTTGTCCTAAAAACTGCTTCCAAAATGTCTCGCCTGTGGCCAGTTATATAAATGCAAACAAGCGGTTTGATTGTACCAAAGCACAGACATTTTGGCGAGCCAAATGGACGTTGAGGAACGGCATTTTTGATTTAAAAATATCAAAACACAAAATGAGATCAGAAATCAGATGAGCTGCGCTTTTGCGACGTTAATTGCTTCTGGTAATCTGAGCCACATGACCACATGCAACCCAACCCCCCCACCGTGACGCACCAAAATGGTTCTCAACACCCCCCCAGCAGCCAGTGGAGAGAAAAGAGGGCAGGTGGCAGGTTTGAAATTGGGATGAATACCAGACGTTTAGAGGTGTGAGGGGATAGGATTGGCTTGGGAGGAGGGGTCGCACCGGATGGTGCGTAAAACCCTTCAGAGGTGAAGTTAGGGTCACCGCTCGCTCGGGGTCCTATCTGATGTCGTTTCACCAAGCAGTGACTGTCATGAGAATGGCTCCTGAGCTAATTGGTTGAACCCGATTCATAAATCCTGCTGAAATTTATGGACGTCATTCCGGTCTTTTTCTGCTGAATGCGGCCTTCTTGGTCAGCTGGTCATCAAAAAGCCCCTCGTGACCATCGCACACAAGGGCTTTTGTTCAAGTAGCTTTGACCTTCAATTCCTTTTAAGGCCCAACATATTAGCTTTGTGAAGATTTGATATATATATATATATATATACACACACACACACACACACACACACACACACATACACACACACACACACGAGCGCGCGCG
>NW_017806002.1:408075-430926 GCF_001891065.2 Hippocampus comes
GATTTTATATATATATATATATATATATACACACACACACACACACACACACACACACACATACACACACACACACACGAGCGCGCGCGCGTGTGTGTGTGTGTGTGTGTGTGTGTGTGTGTGTGTGTGTGTGTGTGAGTTCTTTTCTTGTCGAAATGTCAAAAAATGTTCAAAATTCCAACAGGAAAAGTACAGGCAAAATGTTCGTCAAACGGTCGACAGACGTTTGGCGAACATTTTGCGACCTTGAATGAACCCTGATGTTCACTTCATTCACCGTTATTCCCCGCTAAGTGAGATAAGGGGTTTAGGTGTTTGGCAAATGTATGGCAAAAATACAGTTTTAAATGTGGATAAAATATTAGTCCTAAAATATCTCATTTTCTGTGCATGTACAAAAGATCCATTCTTCAACAGAGTTTGAAGCAAACAACAAAATAACCACATAATGTTAACCAGAACTACTTTTTTTTCCCAGTGCCAAAGGCTCTCTTGCATAAAAGTGACCATTCAAGGTTGGCAGAAAACTGCTAAACAGCATACTCGCATTAAATGCATTTTTTTCCCTCACAAAAATCAACTCACTCAAGCTATTAATATTATTGAGGTACTGCTGTTTGTACTGCATTTCATTCCAAATTAAAAAAAAAAAAAAAAAAATAGACTTATGTTGGAGGAATCGCATAGTAATATTTTGAAATAGGGTTTGGCTTGTTTCCACTTGTCCAAGGATTTGTCTGTGAGGGCAAAATGGGGGATTAAAGTCCTCCAACATCCGTTCCTAAGATCACACATTCCAGCCTTAAACAAAGCTTTTGCTTCCCTTCCTGCCATAGCAAAATGTATCTGCTTACACAAGTAATTAGGTGAGAGGGCGGAGCCTCGCATCTTCCATTACGATGAAAACGCGCTATGTATGTGAAATAAATAAACACAAGAAAAAAGCTGACAAATTGAGGCCAGTCCGCTGTCTGTTCCTTGAGTCCGCAAATGTCTTTTCCTTTCCTGGATGCTTTTATTGCCCAAGCGCCAGTGTTTTTCTCTCCATGGCAACCGCATAACAGCAGAGCCCAACTCAGCTCTGACTCAACAAACAGAGCTCCACAAAATACCCATTTCGGCGCCAGGGTTTTCTCACTCAGCCGCGTACCGTGCGTCCGAATGGACGCCTCGGAAAAAGGTGGTGACGGTGACGCCACTGCGCGGGAATGTTGAGGAATATGAGGGCACGTACAGTATGTGCCGTATGTGACGTAAGGCAGAGGTTCTCAAACCTTTGACACCAACGCGCGCCGACAAAAAGAATTGGCTTTTAGAGTAACACCAGAACCAACATCGAGCAAGTGTTCATCGAAAAGATTAATACAGGGTTCTTACTCTTTTCCGGGACTTTAATTCATTAAATGGAGTGTAAAGAATTAAACAGCGTTGGTGTATTTTTTTTGCTTCAGTTCAATGGGCATTGTGCTGCGCCTTCTGGTGTGTGCACCTTGGCCACCTGGGGGCGGTATAATCTATAAATAGAAACACACACACAAACAGAAGTTCCACAACTGACTCAGTGAGCTGCAGTAATAGTATTTTTTTGGCTTACAAGGTAGCAACATCGTAACACCAATGCTATTTGTTAGCACGTTAGGACGTTTTGCATTGTTTGTCAGCATTAAGCTAAACAGACGTCGAAAAGGCAAAGCTACGTTTTAAATACACGTCATGCAATTTGCTTTGTGTTTACCGTAGTTTAGCATTAAACAGTTTGAAGTCTCTTTTTTTTGGGGGGGGGGGGGGGAATTCTTCACTTTCTCCCAAACTGCTGCTTGTTGTGAAGTGAGTTGAGTTGACTGGTGAACTTTAAAGTCAAATACAGCTATAGCATACATCAGCAGTGAAAAAAAACGACAGCGCAGTGGACGGACTCGTTGCTCAGGCGCTGCGCAGGTTCGGCCCGACATGTTCGGTGCAGTTGGCCCGGCGGTATCCGAGCCCGGTCGGGGAGATGGGCGCGTTCAAAACGACAGCAGGTTCTGAATAAATAGACTGGACGGTTATGTAAAAGTCTGCCACGGGTGGTCTCGCCGGGCTGAGCTGTCAGGATGGAGGGCAGCAAAAGGTGAAGGCAGGCCGGGGATTAGTGTCACCGGCTTGAGGGGAACGTCTCTCTATACCGCATAGCTCGCCCTTGAGGCCTGACCCTCGCATACATGCATTTCAAGTGCCAATATGTAAAAGCGTCTGCGGTGGAAAGTCAAGTACAAACAATTCATTTGTGTTCTTGAGATTTTTCAGGTATGGTAGAATTTTGTGAAGTTGCCCTGGTGACCGCTTATAAGTTTGTTTGTTTTTCAAGTTGACAACTTGAAGTAGGTCAATAAACTGTCTTAGTCTTTATTTTAGGGTGAGCCTAACCTTTCGGACCCAAACATTTAAGTATGAAAAAAAGTTTGATATTTTTAAAATTGTAATGAATTTATTGAATGTGTTTGTTCAACAACACACACGAGAAGAGGACCTTGAAAAGCAATCACAAAGTAAATCACGATCGCAATACAGAGGAAAAAAAAAAAATCCCCGATTTGATTTTTTTTCTAAAGACTTTGGTCAACACTCAAGACCAGGCTTGGTCTTAAGACCGGTCTTGAGACCACATTCTGAAGGTTTTGGTCCTGTCTCAGACTCATCTTGGCCTTATCTCAGTCTTGGATTGGCCGGATTCAGGATTTTGCATCAAGACCAGATGAGACCAGGACTCATCCGCTATCCATCAATTCCATTCATGAGATAATAAGGAGAAGCAGTCTCTCATGTTTTTTTTTTTAATTTAAAATCTTCATTTTTTTTAAACATACTGGGATCTATTTTATTTGAATTTTTTTTTTGCAAGAATTTAATCGAAAACAACTTCACGTTTTCAGATTTCGGCATATTTGTGGATACTTTGATTTTGGCTTTCACTAATATTTCAAAAGACATAAAAATTTAAGAGAAAATGCTCTTCAACTAATGAATCTTGTGATGCTTTCAAAACTTGAATTTTATGGTCTTGGTCTCGTCACAGTTTCGCTTTGGTCTCTGTCTTGGTGAGTTCTGGTCTCGGGCAAATTTATGAACATTGGTGAACCAGCCAGAAGCATTCCATCTTGTGTCTTACTGTTCAGCTTGTGCGTGTTTTTGTTCCATTGCCTTCCACTTGACGTAAACTAACTTTGGCTACCAAGTGAATTATTAATAAAAGAACCACTAATATGCACTACAAAGGCGTGTGCCCTGTGTGGAGAGTATCTTTCCACATGCTAGGAAATCACAGCCAGCAGAAAAAAAACTCCACATGTCTACATTTCTCACAGAATTAAATATCGACTTTCAGCCATCATCTTAAATTTGAAGGTTCTTCCGAGCTCCACTTCATATTTGTATGAAAAACACACCGAGACCATAAATATCAAACAGCAAAATGAAAAACAGTAAGTACGGTGGTAATTGAGCGTGTCTTCTTTAGCTGCGTGACCACATATACTTCGGCCCGCTGTGCAAACTATTTCATCGCGCACTGTTTGAAACCTCTAAATGTCATAAAAACAGTAAATATTTGTATGAAAAACACTTGGTGGTGATAAATATGAAAAGCAATGAAAGGGAAAAACAAAGTAGCATCGTAAGAGTGCATGCCTTCTTGTGCCTTGTGTTGTGACCACATATTCTTACACCGCGTGACGTTTATAACCTTGAAATGTCACATGTAGGGGCTGTCGTAAAACGGGGCCCCTAAATTTCAATTCACTTTTTATTCCTTGTGCTGCTCTTTCTCGGGTGCGTGCTTTGACCACCAGGACGCAAAATAATCCGTACAGGCATGCTGCATGTAGATTTGTTGCCCAAACACAGAAGTCCACTGAAACTAAGCTAGCAACCCTTCAAAAGGCAAATAAATGAGGTTTGCTTTCCGTTTTACTGTAAACGTCAATTGGGATTGCCAGCAAACAGCTTGAAAGAGAACATTTTTGCTCAGAACTTTAATAAATAAATAAATACATTGGAATCGGTGAATGTGCCTCTGGCAAAGCGTGAAGAGGCAGCGGTTCGCTGCACAGTGTTGTTATGACAATTTGACTCTTGCCTTTGCTAATCTTTGGCACCAATTAATCCAACCAACAGAAACGCATTCAACAAAAATCGTCTTTTCAAATTCATGCCACGCGTGCACACGCGCACACGCAAGAACTTCACCGCCCTCCCAACACCTGCTCTTGAATCATACTAACCACTTAGCATAAGCGCAGAGGAGTTAACTTTGCTGCCTCCTCATTGGCTCACTGACAACGTTCTTGTCCTGACTAGTTATAGTGCTAAAAAGTAAGCGAGGGGGCACTCAAGTGAAACTCAAGACAACAACATGCCCGCGTCCACGTTTCAGCTGCCGGGCTGAGCAGCTGTGAGCGTGGGGTGAGGGGGGGCCTCCGCACAAGAAAGCCGAATGATTCGCCACATTTGCCGCCCCCTGCAAGATGGCCGCCTAGCAGAGCCCGCCGAGGCTTCTCCGCGCGCCTCTCCCTCACTTTCGTCCTCGTAGCAGAGGAGTATGCCACAGGGAGGGGAGGCCCTACACAGGAACTCAATAATAACTTTCAGCAGTCTAGCCAGGAGGCTGGAAGCCCAGACTGCGGCTGTTCCCTCCTGCCCGCCTCCCTCCCTCTGCGCAGCAGCACCACGCTCCTCCTCCGCCCCCTACCTCCCCTCCTACTCCTCCCCCGTCCTGGCCTGTGTCTGCTCCACAGGACTGATGCATTCTGCAGACAGTCTTTTAAAGAGACACAGGACCACATTTTTATCCTCTGATTCAATGCAGTGGAAGGAACCGCAGCGCACCGGCGAGGCCCTCACAGAGGAAGAACCTTTTTTTTTTCTTCTCTTTTTTATAATTTCACCTCATTTTCTACAAACGCGAATGAATAAAGAGGCTAAGGGTGCATTTGGAGAGTCTCTCAGTGGAGCTGGCATTGTCGATGCCTTTCTTTTCAAAGATGTGACAAGTGTCAAGTTTGAATGGTGGCCTTTGCCATGGTGGAGGTCGCCTTTAATTCCAGGAAATCCTCGGAATAAGAATGTAGCCACACATGTGCACATGCTGCCCAGCTGTAAGTCACATTGTGCACGCGACACTGGGACCTCCGTTTTAGGCCGGCGACAACTCCTGCTGAGTTAATTCGCAGCAAGCCATGACACCAAATGCTTGCTCCCCGTGTGTAAAAAGATGGTGCAAAATCTCCCGCATGAGTGACAAGGGGGTGCAAATGTAGGTACGGTGGGACCATGACTTCAAAGTTGAATTTGAAACCATACGCATGGTTTGTCACCCGTTTTTGTGGAAAAACGCTGATTGACTATCTATCTGCGCTTATTTTTTGGGGTTCAAAAGTTTTTTAATTCTCAATGTATTATTCTCAATGTATAGCGGGGGTCCACTGTGTCCTCCATTGTGGGTTCCACGTTTGTGGTCCCGCTTTTCAATGTTTTTTTTGGGGGGGGGGGATTTAAAAAGTCTTGTACTGTATTGCAATTCCGTCATTTTTGTTGAAAATTACTGACGTCATCCTCAGTAATCCTGCTTTTTAAGCCTACAGTAAGAGACTGCTTTAGAGTCATTTTATAATGTACATCTTGCATGATTGTTGATGCATACTGTGAGATGATCATTGTTAGTTTGGTGAGTTAGGAGGGTATTTCTATAGCCTGGATTTCACTTATTGCGGGGGTGGTTTGGAATGTAACCTCCGCTATGGAGGGGCGTGGGGGGATTACTGTCCCAACTTTTGCGCCCCTCTATGAATTTGATGATCACATGGCGCCCCATGCCACGCCGAAGAAACCATTAAAAATTGAATCGAGTTGAGTGACACAGAAACCTACAAGAGCGTGCCTGCCAAACACGCTCTCATTCTTCTGCTGTCAGCACTTTTTCTTCTCCCCACACAAGAGCAGCCGAGGGTCTTACAAAACCCAAACTAGCGCCGGTGGCCAAAGGACGACGCTTAGGTGACTCATTCATACCGCAAACACCAACTTTTTATTACTCATTAATGCTTTAAAGCCCCAAAGCGGTGTCCCCGTTCTCTTCTTGGACTCATAAATCAATACCTGAGATCACCCTTTTAACGTCAACGTGGGTGTTCGAAATATCGAGAGTGTTGAGGGAGAAACTGTGTTGAGGGAGCGGTCGCCATTTTATTTATGTTCACATCATTAATGATTGTAATAATTCTTCTGTCTGTGGACCAGTGCGACACTTTGCATTTTTTGTGGTCACATTGTGCAGTGGCCTGTCCATAAACATGCCCAAAAACACACACCCCGGCTCAAATTACATTTTTTAATTTTTTTTTTTTTTTTTGCGCAAAAAATAAAATACACCAACATAAAAAAATTATTTAAAACTTTTTGAACCATTAACGGGACCAATAATCTGTACAATTCAGTTTCGATTAAACTTAAATTTGGCAGCAAGCAAATAAATCCCCAAGATGAGTTCGCATGCGAAACCCCGAGAAAGGGCTGTAAAATGTCACCCTGGCACACTTAAAGAGCATTTTGTCATTTCACCAATGAAGTCTTTTAAATCATGTTGATGGTCCACTGGCTGGCAATAGGGTAGACCAGCCAGAATGCCGTTCTTGTTATTTAGTATGTTAAAGTGTGACGAATGGAAATGGGCTGGAAAATTGCATTTTGGCACACAAGAATATTTAACTGAAGTCGTCTAAATCATGTTGATGGTACACTGGCTGGTAATAAGGTAGACCAGCCAGGATGCCACAGTGTTGCTGGCTCAAGAGTTATTTTTTTCAGGATATGATGTTGTAAATCAGGGGTGTCAAACTCATTTTTGTCGTGAGCCACATTTTAGTTCCCGGTTCCCTTGGAGGGCCATTATGACTGAAACCATATAAAAAAGGCAATAATAATGGTTTATTCAACCATTGTTTACGTTCCTGTAATGAGGGGTTTGGTCACAAGAAAATGCTTACAATATGTCTCTAATTTATTAAATATGACAATTTTGGTTGAGATTTTAGTAAGCATCATGGAAGTTGACATGTTGGATTTGCTTTCGAGGGCCACATAAAATGATGTGGTGGTCCAGATCTGGCCCCCGGGCCTTGGGTTTGACGCCTGTGTTGTAAATCATTCTTTAAAACGGCTAACATCCTAACCCTTCTCATTATGCGAGGATAACAATTTAAAACCATGTAAAGTGAATTGACATATTTGTTTCTAAATATAAATGTGAATGTTTGAAGATAATTGCTGAAAACAGGAGCTTTGGAGATATAGGGCCCTATTTTTATGCCCAGCGCAGTCTAACTATATGCATGGATTGAGTTTCTTTCTTTCTTTTGCTATTTTCATAGACTGGCACACTTAGAAATGGGCAGTTGTGAGTTGATTTCTGGCCAGTTGAGCGACTCCCTTCATTCTATTTAAATTCAGCTCGCTGTCTACATGGTGGAAGCATAACGGACTCATTGGAGTCCGTGCAGCAGACTGGTGCGCGCGGAAGTATGTTTTTAAGGAACTGCAAAAAGATCTCCATTGCGAATTAAGTTGGCCGCCGCAACGTGGGCACTTGGAGAACACCCTCGACCCCTGATTGTGCGTCTGTGTGTGACAGTGTTAAACTGGTGTTCACCCTTGCGGTTTCCTGATCTTTTGTGGGGTGTAGCTAAAACGGCGTCCAGTGATGAACTTGAGCTTTCAGCATGCGTCCCCCCCCCCCCCCCCCCACAAGATAAGAACTTGAGTTACCTTCGCTGATATCAGTGGTTACCCGGAGAATTAGCGAGTTATTATTACAAAGCCCATTTCTAAAGCTATGACATGCAGTTAGCTAGCTAGTTTTAGCACCGCCCAGAAAATGTATCTTCCCAGGATGCTGCAATTTACAGAAGAGCCCAGTGTAGTTATTTAAATCCCCAAGCTTGGAGGTGACTCCGTGGACGAGCTGAGAGGAAGCCCAGGAGACTGTTAGCTTGCGAGCTCACTGGTGGCTAGCTCATGTCTAGCCACTTGAATCTTATATTTTAGTGTCTTAAGCCTTGGGCAAAATGCATGCAAAAAAAGTTTCTAAATGAAATGGCATCCATTTTTTATTGGTCAACCGCTTGCTCAACCTCATTTTATTTACCTGGTGATCTTTATAAACACTTTTCTGTGTCGTGTGTCACATTTCGAAGCCATACTTTATTTATATTCTATATACAAGGATTCTGTTGTTATAAATATTGCCTATGCTGTTACAGTAAGAAAGGTTTTACTGTGGTGACAGTGTGATTCTGAATGGACTAATTAAATTCACATGACTTCCAATGGTAAAAAAAAAAAAACAAACAAAAAAAACAAAACAAAGACTCAAAATACAAACAAATTTGAGGTCCTCCAGTGTCCTGAAGCGGAATCTGTTCCGTATTTCTTGCTGTTGCTTTAATTTGTGTGAATTCCACTCTGACGCACGGAGCAGAGCAATTTTGAGGCCAAGGATAATGTTTTCAAATGAGTCTCTTTTGCTGGAAAAATAATGGTTTGGGAGGTACACAGCCGCGACCATATGCGTACCGTACAGTAACAAGGTTAGAATGATTGACACGGCTCCAGAACCTTCACGTAGCCACGTCGTCTCAAAGGGGCGAACGGGGTTAACGCGTCTCAGCTGCAGCAGAACAAAAGATGAAATCTCTCCGGGAGGTAGCCGTGCCAGAGTCAGCAAAGCAGACCTCTGCGATGATAACCTCATTCTGGCAAACCTATAAACCCACTCACATCCAGTCTCACAAGCACCGGTCCACTTCAGCAGCCTCTTCAAACCCGGATGAGAAATATTTCAGCAGGACAAAAATGACACTTTCGGGGGTGGAAAATGAAGGAGATGGGCCCTTCAAAGTCCAACGTTTTCAAGGTTTCCTCTTAATGCCACTTTGGTGAAAGCAAGGAGCCACCTGACTAATCGGGCTGGATATTCGGGCTTGTCATACAAAAAACAAATGAGTGTTCGCTAGCCTGTGGTGTGCCGGGTTGCTTTGGAGAGCATGACGCATGGCCAAATAACACCAAGCCATTGAATCATCATCAGTGTTTATGCAGCCACATAATTCAGCACCATCTGTACCACTCATCTTCAGATGGGAAGGAAAAAAGTCAAATCTTCTTGACATATTTCCAGTAAATGTTCACAAACCCTACATTGTTTTGTTTTTTTATACAAGCGCTGGGAAAAATAAATAAATGAATAAATACATAAAACAGATTCAATAAATTAAATTGAGGCCAAGGGGCATTCCTGCATAGGAAAGTCCCACATCTCTCCAGTTTGTAATTCTTTTCATGGTAAGATATGTCGTTGTGAAAGATTTTTAGTGAAAGAGCTGGTTGAGGAAAACAAACACAATAACGATGTTGAAATTGATGTCAAAGTTAGTCATGGTGGAAAAAAAAATCTCTAGCCTTGCCAAAATGTTGTGTTCTTCCTTGCCCGATGCACCACCCTTCACAAATATGTGGGAAAATCAATTCCCACCCTACAATATCTGTCTTACTATTTACTGTTTCTATGTCTAAAAATGACCATTTCCCAACCCAAATGAGTAGGAAAAAAACACTACGCTATAATATACCTTTTGACAAAATACAGCACTTTTATACTTAATTCTGATGTGTAGGCTTTGGCCACCCGGGGGATGTAAAAGACCTACATGTAAATATTCAAAGCCAACAGTCTTGAACTTGGGTTTTAGATTGGAGAATGATTTGAAATTGGAGCGGCAAATACCATGATGTCGTTCCATCCAGCTTCATTCAGCTTTAGGAAGATGACTAAGGTAAAACTTCTCCTTTCTCAACAGCATTTAGAAACAGTCATCCACGCTTTCAAGACATCTTGGGTGGATGACTGTAATGCACTATATTTTGGTGTCAGCTAGTCCTCCCTCAAGCGTCTGACATGCCTAACTAGTACCAAATTATTATAAATGGCTGGAAAAGCGGGGTTGTTGGCAGGTGTAGTGGTTCACATAGCTGTTATGGCTCAATTCTCACTCAATTTGCTGTTCGCAAGTCCGCTGGGAGTGAGTGCAGCCTCTGCAGTGACCTTGAACAGGATGGGTGGTGTGGAAAACTAATGTATGCATGACCCAGAAACCCAAACTTAAGTTAAACCTCAATGTACTTCAACGTACTTTTTCTGCAGCGACCCTCATTAAACCTTCAGAGCCGTTCTTATTCCCAGCAGCTCCTCACAGACGGCGTCTCCTCCTTCTTTTCCCTTGCCCTCGAACTTTGACCTCACTGTCCCCTCCTTCACCTTACAAGGCAGATGCAGGCACGAGAAGGGAGGGGGGTTGTGGGTGGGATTGGGGGTTGGGGCTTTGGCTGGGGCAAGGCATTGAACTTCTGACCTGTCATTCAGATAGCAAAGGAAGCTTTGCAGCTCGGGGGCACCCAGAGTCCACCATCCAACTCTGGCTCTCTTCACCCTGCCATCCCATAAACCGCCTGTAAAAAAACTCTCGCTCCCCCGTTTTTATGGCTGCCAGATGGTGGGGTGGCCTTCTTGCCTCTGGACTTGCCTCTCTAGTCTAGTAAAACCAGTTGACCTCAGTGACGTGAAAAAAAGGGTTATTTATGAAAAGGCTCGAAACAAAACATGCAAACATCCAACAATCAAACGGCATCTCATCAGCGAAAGAGTCCACCCCGACTTTTTTTTCATTTTTATGAGAGGACGTGCACCTCTGCAACCAAGCGGCGCTGTCCAGATGTGATGCCTCCACCGAGGTACAACCCCCCCCCCCCGCCACAACACACACACACGCAAAGACGCACACACTTCATTTCTCCTATGTGAAAAGGTTTTATTTGCCTGGACTGGGCGTGTGTGTAGGACTTTGGCAGGGTCTACAATTTCTCCCCAAACAAACAAGAGCCGTCTGCATTCCCGTCCAAGCTCGGACCGAACCGCCGTCGTCTGGCTCGCAGCTCCTGCGTTTTCCTACTTCACCTTATGCAAACACTCTCAGGAGCACTCCGCCTTCGGGAGAAAAGTGAACAAATCCTCCTCTCTCTTTTAGACTTCTTCAGTACTCAGCAACTGGCCTCAAATACTTTCACTCGCTTGTCACTTGTGTAGGAGTCATGGCCTTTTGGCGGCGGGTTCGGACCAAGGCCAAGGTCCATGCGGAGTTGGGTGGGAACGAGGTTAAAAGGACAGATACTCGCCTTGTTATTCAAAAAAAAAAAATAGAAGCATCAGACTTATCAATGACTTTCTTCCGAGTGCATATGAACATGGATATATTTGGAAAACTCTGAGACTTTCATTCAAGTAAGTGTTTTTTTTGTAAAGTTACAGTGGACAACTTTTAAAGACCAGCAAAACAAAATGATGCTTCCGAGGCCACGAGGTGGCAATGTCACATTTCAACGAAACATCCATCCATCCATTGTCCGATCTGCTTATCCTCACAAGGGTCTCGAGGGGTGCTGGAACCTATCCCAGCTGTCTTCAGGCAGTAGGCAGGGGACACCCTGAACCTGTTGTCAGCCAATTGCAGGGCACACAGAGACGAACAAGCATCCACGCTCACACTCACACCTAGGCACAATTTCGAGTGCGCAATCAACCTGCCATGCATGTTTTTGGAGTGTGGGAGGAAACCGGAGTACCCGGCAAAAACCCACGCAGGCCCGGGGAGAACATGCAAACTCCACACAGGGAGGCTGGAGCTGGAATTGAACCTGGTACCTCTGCACTGTGAGGTCGACGCGCTAACCACTGGACCACCGGGCTGCCTTGAACGAAACATTTCACATTAACTAAAAATGGCAAAGCATTTGATAAAAAGATCATGCCAACAGTGAGGCATGACGGTGGCACTGTCATGGTATGTGGCTGCTTTGCTACCTCAGGACAAGGATATCTTGCTGTGGGGACAATGAATTCTGCTGTCTACCAGAAAATCCTGAAGAACATTACTTGAAAGTTGGAAAACGCATTTTTTTTCGTGGTGGAACAAAAGTTCATCATACACATTCAAACAGAGTCACACCATATCGAATTGAATCAAATTGGTCTACAGCACTCAAATTTTACATGCATTTATTGGGTGTGAGTCGGCATGGCTCAGTGGTAGAGTGTTCATCTCACAACCCAAAGGTTGTGGGTTTGATTCTCAACCCTTGTGACCATGTTGAGGTGTCCTTGAGCAAGATATTGATCCTCCCAGTTACTCCTGAGGCTGCGTCATCAGTCGACAAAACGAGTGTTAAAACGCTTGGAGTACCTCAGGTAGAAAAGTGTTATTCAAGCGAAAGCCCATTGACCACCAATGAATTGATCGCTAGGAATTCCATCTTGAGTAGGCGTGTCAAAATGGAATACACTGCAGGGGGTCAACGGTTTTCCAAGTTTTGGTAATGAACGGTGTGTTGTGAACTGGTTTCCAGCAACTTTGTGTTAAACTAATATTTGCTAGAATCACATTACCGTAACCATGCCATATTTTACTACGGCATTAGCGTAGGTCAACAATGCATCCCGACTTGCGTCAAAAGCTGGGTTATGTCACAGGAACAGAACTGTTGCTTCCCTCTCCACTTCTGGCTGTGGCCCTCATCCACCTACGGTAATTTATTTCCCAACAGGTATGGAAATCAGAGTTCAGAACATTCATCCATAGCCATCTCTACATTTTCATTTAATTGCTTCCTCACCTCACATGCCCTTTGTTTCTCTCCCCTTTCTTTATCCGCTCTAGCGGTCAGAATCCATGCCCATTTAATAGCCCCCACGTGCCATTCAACACGACCTCCAGGCAACCCCTCCTGGCGTGTGGCTGTGTGAGCCGTTAGAAAACGTGACTGTGTGGGTTATTATTGTGATAAAGTTTTACTGTCCTTCTAGCCTGTCTCTGCATGGACACCACTGTTTGAGGCCTTGGTATACGGGAGCCTTCAAGATGGTCAGTAGGCCAGGAGGTTTGGTGTGGCTGGTGTGTCACTGCTTCACAAGCAGTAAAAATACCAATTACTATTATTTCCTCCTATTAGCCATTTACTAACCCAAGCCCCACCTGCAAATTTCCCCATTCATTTTTTAATTTATTATTTGCTGCAGAACCTACCTAGTCACATTTCTGAAATGTCCAAAAATGCCACAAGATGCTGCCAAATCCTGCCTAAGTAGGAAAGTAGTACAGTAATTGGTGTCAACGAAGTAGCCTATGTTTCAGTGACACACCTCAAACAAGGGACAAGCTTTATGTGTGAGGGAGGAGTCAAGTTTAGCCTGATTTGTTTGTGGAAGTTAGCCACCGGCGTACTGGAAATGTACATGCAGATTTCCAGTACACCATTAACAGTCTTTTCAGGATGCTGTGTTGTAAGATGAGTTTGAAATGATGAAGTGCAATTGTAAACAATTTGGGTAGCGGGGTATTTTTTTTTCAGTATTTGTGTTAAGTGAATACAAACAAAAGTCTTTCTATTTAGTTATGACTCTGTACCTTACGTTATGCTGCTAGCTTTTGGCGGCTAATCAGCTATTAACTTCCATCACTGCCGTTAGCGATCCGGACCTTTCTCTACATCATCATGAGAAGTTTACCAGCTTGCTTTCTCTTTCCTGTTGTGAAACCCACAAAAAGCCTCGCCTATCTGTCTGACCTGTACTGGAATCTTCCATCACATAGTTATTGGCGGTCAATCCAATCGGCTATCAACACTAGCTATTCCTCTGCTAACATGGCGCCTTAGAAGGAGCAGGACCGTCTTAGGGCGGTAAAAATACATCGATAGGCAAAGGAAAACTTCACAAGAAGTTGAGGTTTAACTCTATCACTGTATAACAATACAATATTGACATCAGAACAAGAAATTCAGCACTGGTTTCATGGAACTATGTAGACAAGATGGGGGCCTGAGGGGGTGCTTGTCTGCGCTACGTTTCCTCCTGCACGGCACACAAGGAGTTGTGGGCAGCCGAGCAAAAGCGCAACTTCAGCACTTTTCTCCATACTCTCCAGTTTCAAGCCAAGGCGAGCGAGAACAAAGGCGGCTGAGCGAAGCTGTCGCAGAGGTAATGAGGACAGAAGCGCGCCACGCAGGACCGTGCGCCCTCGATATATGCAGCGAGCTGCGCCACATTCTACCATCGAGTCCTGTTGGAAGATGCCTCCACGCAGTCTGACCCCACCCCTCCTTCTCCTTCCTTCTTTCTCTCTCCCGCCAAATGGAAACCACAGTGTGGCTGGAATGTACATGTACAAGACAGGAAAACTCAGCCGTGGCATACTGATGGCTCGGAGAGTTCCTGTATAGAAAAACACTTAATTCAGATGACGCCAATGCAAATAATGCAGGGTCAAGAAATTACCAAGAAGGTTCCAGAGGAAATCTTGAACACGGTTCACTGCAACCGTGAGAATACAACAGAAGCCAAATGAGAGGTACAGTTTGGAAATGGACACAAGCACATTTCATGCAAAAGACTACTCAATGTGTTTCATAAAACTAAAAGCACAACATTATTCATTTGCAAATCAGAGAGCAAAAGTAGCTTCTGAAAAGAACGTACATTGACATTTAAGCGCATTTACAAGCAAAAGATTTAAAGCCATTTAAAAGCAAAGGAAAGAAACAAAATAAAGTATTCCTGAAATTACTAAAAGACCGGAGAATGAAATTGATTTCAAAAATGTCTAAAAGACCCCAATCAAAGGAAAAGACAAAAAAAAACCCTGTTCTCTTTTTTACTTCACTTCCAGTGACAAATTATTTCATTTGCGTGCAGCATAAGAGCTAAATGCCGCTTCACCATGTTTGCTTTGAAAACTGGGCTCCATTAATAGGTCTGAGTCTTCAGACTTCAGAACCCAACTAGGTTTATATTCAATTAGCATTTGCTTATTGTATTCAGGACCCAAAGCAAGACACAAGACACAAGTTGTCAGCATACCCGGCGAGACGTCATCTTCACTCAAGCTTCTTTTTGTTTGGCTTCTTTGTGAACGGTGACGAAGAAAGGTTGAATGCCATCATGCAGTCAATCTTTACTGCTTATGCTCATTAGGAATGTGAGCTGGAATCCATCCCAGCTTAATTATTGCGAGACAAGCGGCATCCATCCGAGACTAGGCACATATACTGCAGATAAACCACCATTCGCGCTCACATTCATACCTACGAGCAATTTACATTCTTCAGTGGACCTAACAGGCATGTTTTGGAATGTGGAAGGAAGCCAGAGTACCCGTACGCAAACTCCACACAGGAAGCCCGGAGATGGATATTCATACTAAACCTAACCCTAACCCCAGAAGGGCAAACTGTGAGGCACACATGCTAACCACTAGTCCGTGCCGGTCTCCAATATGCTTTCAGTACAACATAGCAACAACCAAATGGAACAATGGCGCCAAGTTGGGAATGAGAGCGGAACTGTGGCACAGAATAATGGAAATGTGCACGATTTATTGCGGAAGGAGAACCCTAATTAAAAGTGCCGACACTCCCTTTCTCCCAAGAGTCCGCGTGGAAATCCAAAACGCCACGGCGTGTCCAACTCGCAGCGTTCCGACGGCACCTTAAGGCGAAGGCGGTAAACAAAACGTATGCATCAGTTCCGCATCTTTATCACTGAGACGTGACAGAAGCCATATCGCGGAGAGGCTTTTTTGGCAGCCTGCAAGAAGCCGTATGTCAGCGCTGCTCCATGCCAGCCCCACCCTATTCAGAGCCAAGCCTGTACATCATGTGTTTCCATTTTACTGATAGGATGGAAATGACCTCAACGCTGTAAAAGATGACAGGGGTGCGTGTGCTGTTCACCAGATGTGTGTGCAGTGGGGGGAGAAAAGCATTCGCCAGAAGAATTTCTCGGGCGGTGACTGAGGGCTCAAGTTGAGCTCCAGAAGGTTCCTGGAGTATCTCAGCGGCACCTCTTGGGGTGGCGTGGGGGTCCCGCACCTGCTGTGGCCATAAAAGCCACTTCCTCCCATTGATCCCCAGTTTTGGTTACCCGCAACAAAAGGCGGAGAAATTAGGGGATGGGGAGGCTAATCTCTTTGGAGCGGCTCATTATGTTGTGGCAGAGTGTACAGTGCGACAGCTGGAAGGGAGAAGGGAGTGCGGGGAGTGAGGGGCGGGTATCTTTGTGAGAATGACGCTGCAAACAATGCCCTTTTATCACCTCTGGAATCATTCACACATTCCATATGGGACACATAATCCAACCGCATTGACATTTTATTTCATTTTATTTTTTACATTTGATTTGAACGCCACACCCAGCAGGCAATTTGTGTTGTTGAACATGTTTTATGTTACAGACAATTTTTTAAAATAGTAATAGTCTCAATAGACACAAAATTAGGGACACCTGCACAGTCTTCAATTCTGGATCAGTATTACTGTACTAAATGGATATTCACATTGATTAAAAACACACTGAAGTGAATGCAACAAATTGCTTCAGCCTGCAACTTTACTTTCTTGCCTTCCGTCTTTTACCTGCACTCACTAAAATACATTATTAGATTATATGATCTCACAAGCATTTTTTAAGATCATTTGTTAAACTCCTCTCCCAAAACCTGCCATTGTGCATGTAAAACACTGCATCTTATAACAGTCTGGTCATTATGGGATAAAGGCTTGGGCGCACTCTATTTTGGTCTCCCACTCTGTGTGTGTGTGTGTGTGTGTGTGTGTGTGTGTGTGTGTGTGTGTGTGTGTGTGTGTGTGTGTGTGTCAAAACAGCCAGATGCGTGACACAAACAATTACACCTGCCAAAAAAAAGGCGGAAAGAGGGGGCATTCTGCGAGGAACCGTAACAACATGGCCCTTAGGCCGGTCATAAATGTGCCTTCACTTGACATAATACAAGGCTGCATCAACTACATTTTGCTGACTTTGTGGATTATTTCGAGTACTTCTGTTTATTTCTGTTGTGCAAAGTGGTTTGTGGTTCTCATTAAAAACTGGCAAAAGAAGTGAAGCCATCGTGTGCCCAAGTGTGACCGAGTGTGCAGTGGGCTTTTTTGACGGTGGATTATTTCTAGTCATTTTGTTCATTTTTACTGTACATGGGAGAAATGATCATGTATAACCGGCGAGAGGGGCGACTGCATTAATTACATGATAGCACATTGCAGACACATGCATGACTCTTGTTTATTTCAAGTCATATCTATTTCCATTGTTCAAACGGGGCTGTTATCCAAACTGTGGAGAGGACAGGCTGGATTAGTTGTGACATGCATTACAATCTACCATATACTTTTTTAACCTTGGATTATTTTGCGTCGTATTCATTTGTATTGTGCAAGATGGTTAATAATAATGAATAATTGTTATGAGTAGTGGGCGGCCGGGTAGTCCAGTGGTTAGCATGTCGACTTCACAGTGCAGAGGTACCGGGTTCAATTCCAGCTCAAGCCTCCCTGTGTGGAGTTTGCATGTTCTCCCCGGGCCTGCGTGGGTTTTCTCCGGGTACTCCGGTTTCCTCCCACATTCCAAAAACATGCATGGTAGGCTGATTGAACACTCTAAGTTGTCCCTGGGTGTGAATGTGAGCGTGGATGGTTGTTCGTCTCTGTGTGCCCTGCGATTGGCTGGCAACCGATTCAGGGTGTCCCCGGCCTATTGCCCGAAGACAGCTGGGATAGGCTCCTTCACCCCCCGCGACCCTAGTGAGGATCAAGCGGTTCGGAAGATGAATGAATGAATGAATGAATGTTATGAGTCGTGATCGCCTAATTATATGACATGTGCATTGCATACGAATTTGCCCGTGCGTGACTGAGTGTGTTGCACACTTTTTTGACTGTGGATTATTTCGAATCATATTAATAATTTCTTTTGCGAAATGTGGCGTGAATAATCATGAATAAGTGGTAAGACGAGCAGTCACATAATTATATCAAGTACACATTAACTACGATGCCGTGGACATTAAAAAATATAACTTTTTAGACTGTGCCTTTCCGATTGTGGTGTGGACTTTTTTGACCCTGGATTATTTCAAGTAGTTGTATTTATTTCTGTTGTGCAAAAATCCACTTTTCATGAATATCAGCAAAATCCACTTTGGCATCTAACAGAAGTCAGGCCAGGAAAAAGAGAGAGAGGCGCTACACCTGACCCCTGATGCAATAATAAAGAGGGTAGGCATGGTAGATCCCGGGGTGACTGTTTCATACCCAAAGCGTCATTCCAGCAGAGTGTGTTGAATTCATTTGAAACGGGCACCTGCTGACAATGCCACATGGCTCCATCTCTGCAAGCATGCTGAGCTCATGTGAGGTTTGCAGATTGTTCACCAACATTCCTCACCCCTTGTTACAGTAAAAAATATGAAACAAAAAACTCAAACCATGTTATTTTACAGTTGGCGAGAAGACACAGTGTCCTCAGAGTATACGATGTGTGTAACGGTGCATCTGAAAATGTTGATTCAACTAGTTTCATCACATAATGAGCTCTTAATAAAACACAAACCAGAGGATTGGTTCTGAGGTCATCCGACAAGCTTGCATGTAGCTTATATTAGAGGTGGGCATCTCCATCACTGAGGCCAAGGTGATGTGATAAATTACAAATGTTAAACTGTTACTTAAATCATTCATTCATCCATCCAGTTCTGCATTTTCTGTACCGCTTTTCCCCACGAGAGTTACGGGTAGTCTGGAGTCTGTGCCATCTTACTCTGGACTGCTTGCATGCCAATCGGAGAGCTTTTATGGATAAACAATTCTCACCGATTGATAATTAAGATTCTTGACTGAACCTAAAAGTCATGTGGTGGGAATGTGGGAGGAAGCTCTAGCCCCCAAAGGAAACTCACACAAACAGCAGAGAACATGCAAACTTCATATAGAAACGCCCTAACCATGATTAGAGCCCAGAATCTGAAAACTGAGAGACCGAGCATGCCAACCACTCATCTTCTATGCTGCCGTCTTAAAACATCCATCCATCCATCCGAAGTGTTTATCCTCACATAGTTTGGCTAATTTTAGATGATGACGACTGCTTGAAAAGAAATTCTATTTCCATTGTTTCCTGTGGGGCAAATTGTACATATTTAAATACATAAAATAAAGCAACGCCTGATGTAATTCAGCAATTTATGAACAAACTAATGAGCCATCTACATTTTCAAAATTTTGCTAATAGCTAGATATGGAAGCTAAATACAAATACTTTAAAAAATCATATGCCTATGATATGCATAGGTCTACATTATGTATCTACAAAGTACCTACATTACCTCCTGGATAACTAGCAAGCAAGCTTGCTAATGATCTGACTAGCTAGCTATAGAACATTTTTGATCGTCAACATTGCCTCTTCACCTAGCAATCAACTAATTAACTCGTGAACTTGATAGCTAACTAGCCGACTAGCTTGTTATCAAAGCTACATTTAGGCACCTTTTTCTATTGTGTTGGAGCGTAGACGAATGAACCGAAGGTCAACATTAACTATCCTATGCAGCTTACTAGCAACCTGTCCAAGCTACAGTTAAGTCTTTTTAAAAGCATATTTTTATTCTCTCAGCAATATAGAGGGATGAACTCAAGGAACGCTATCTATATTTTATTGTTATACCTGTACTGTACTTTCAAATACAACTTCAAATGTCCATTATTTGATGTTAGAACATCACGACACGCAATTAACCACACATAAATTGTGAGTTAAGTGGCAGGATTAATAATTAAGAGTATGGTTCCTAGTCCTTGGACATTTAAATGTTTCCAGCTTTCCATCCATCAGTCCGTCCTCTGTATGTAGGCCAGTGTGAGTGGAGGTAGAGATGTAGAAAGCAGCGTGAGGGGGAGTGCATTGCGGTGCAGTTGGAGGGGAGCCCATGCAGGTCTGCTGTACGGGCGGGCCTGCGCGAGCGTTTATGTCCTCCAGGATCGACCCCATGTCAAATGGAGGAGGTGAACGGTCTCGCTGATGGAGAGGAAAGCTTCACGCGGAGCAGTGCCGCAGGGAAAAGAATGCGTGATGCATCGAGAAGGAGCAGCAGAAGGAGGAGAGGGCTGAGGTCTCTCAGCTGTGAGAGGCCCGTGCAGTATGAGGTCTGTGCACACTAGCGTACAGTACAGTACGGTACATATGTGTGCCGCCGTGCGCTCCGCTGCACTTTCCTCGGAACCGGCGAAAGCCAGCAAGTTCTTATTTAGCACAACTCTGCTTAGCAACCACAGCCGCCCTCCAATCACCACCAGGCGACTGCAAACCACCATGACTTCAGTCCGACAACGCTCACCTGCCCACACGCACAATCCCACACACACACACACACACACACACACACACACACACACACACACACACACACACACACACACACACACACAGCCAGTCTGCACATCAAACTTTTTCTCCAGAAACCGCGCTCTTGTAAGCCGAGTTTCTACAAGGCTATACACAATTTATTTTGTGTGACTTTGCTAATTCGTAAGAAATTCATGGAAGTAGATGACCTCAATGTATCCCACGGGGAGAATCCAAATGTAGCAAGGTACTGTGTACATGTACCTTCAAAGTGTTTTCAAACAAGAGTTGTAATTTCGGGTTTAAATGTAGCCCTACCCCTATTGCAAATAGACGACATATACAAGCCCGCAATTCTTCATACCCCATGTTGGGGGGTGCGGACTTAATAGCATATTCTAAATAAGAGGGGGATTCGTGCAAAGGGAACCCTCAAAACATTTCCCCCAATCCACAGAGACACAACACATGCAAACACAGCGCTTGGCACTGGTTACGAAGTGCAGCGTGGCCCCGCTGGTGATGGGAGCCATCAAAACAGGAGGCACAAACAAGATTTGGACCAAAAGCTGTCTGAACACAGAGCAGTCTGTTTGCTTTTAGCTGCGTGAGCTAATCCTCCTCCTTTGCCCAGCTTTGGAGGTGGTCAGTGGGCGGATTGGAGGTAGGAGCAGCATGCCGATTTGTCATATGGCACCAGCAGGGCTCGCTTCTGCTCCGATGTGATCCAACATTGGTGGAGCTTTAGGGGGGGGGCGCAGCATTTAAATGGAATGCATATGTAGACAGCTCCTCTTGTTGGTGCTTTTAACCTCCAGTTTTAAATTAAGGATATGGGTAAATACTGGCTCATTGATCACGGTTCAGAAATCCCCGCAGGGGTAACATTCCAGATCTCCCCCCTCCCAAAAGGTGAAAATCCACAGTACAGAGAGATCATATATTTATTTAAAAAAATCTCTCTCTCTCTCTTTCTGACAATTATTAGAATCAGCCTCAGCCTTAAAAATCCATATCGGTCGGGCCCTAACAAACCATCGAGCAACACATTTAGAAAGATAGAATAAGAAGACTCACAGGCCTTTATTCTTTCTCCTCTATGAAAACAGTACAGCAGGTTAATGACTAACTAATTACGTGCCTCCCTTCCTCTTAGTCCACATATCCAACACACAGATACAACATATTTTCTATACATTTTACGCTTCTAAATGTTTTCGGTTGTATTCAAATAGATTTAAATTGTGTTCAAAAAGTGTGTTTTAATAGGAATACAACATTGAAATGCATATTGCGGGCATCCCTGGAACATATCCCCCGTACTGTATGTGCTGAGCTGCCGCACTACATTCGATGCACGCTCTAATTACCACGTTCCATAGGGGATGCTTATAGGCCCGGACTTTGAATGAGCCTCGACGACCATGTAAAGTCCGTTTGAGTTCCGTCTCTTGTTACCGAGAGATGGCGCAGGTCTGGATGTGCAACTCGCTCTCAGCATTCCAGGAGTTAGGTGGGATTAAGGGAGTTTAAACTCCTACCCGCCTCACCACTCACCGCACCCCTTGACTGCAGCGGCTTAGCGTCTCAACCCACAGCAGATGCAGACCAAGATTTCCTGTCTCTGCGGCAGATGGGCTTGAGTCTTAATCACAGAGCTGGAAATCGGGCGGCGATCGGGGAGAAATTGATGATGACTAACCCAATACAGGCATCTGTTCTGTGGCTGACAGAACAGGCGACACTGATCAACACTAATCACTCAATTCTCTCACTGCACACACACACGGAGTCTCTTCGACATTTTTAATGATGTCTTACAAAAGATTTCATGGCACTTTCATATAACTTTATCCAAAACACGAGAAAAATAGGCTTGTGTTGCAAAAGAGACTCTGTTCTCAATGGTTTTTGGGTCAACAAAGCTTACTTGCTTGGCAACTTTTTGCATTAAGAGGATAAATAGAAATCGCTCACAATAATAAGGAATACAAATAGATACAAATGCAGGTCTGCTGTACGGGCGGGCCTGCGCGAGCGTTTATGTCCTCCAGGATCGACCCCATGTCAAATGGCGGAGGTGAACGGTCTCGCTGATGGAGAGGAAAGCTTCACGCGGAGCAGTGCCGCAGGGAAAAGAATGCGTGATGCATCGAGAAGGAGCAGCAGAAGGAGGAGAGGGCTGAGGTCTCTCAGCTGTGAGAGGCCCGTGCAGTATGAGGTCTGTGCACACTAGCGTACAGTACAGTACGGTACATATGTGTGCCGCCGTGCGCTCCGCTGCACTTTCCTCGGAACCGGCGAAAGCCAGCAAGTTCTTATTTAGCACAACTCTGCTTAGCAACCACAGCCGCCCTCCAATCACCACCAGGCGACTGCAAACCACCATGACTTCAGTCCGACAACGCTCACCTGCCCACACGCACAATCCCACACACACACACACACACACACACACACACACACACACACACACACACACACACACACACACACACACACACAGACACTCTGCACATCAC